>NW_027440638.1:0-75593 GCF_031893055.1 Leptodactylus fuscus | reverse complement strand
GTGTGTAATATAGAAAAATCTGCTGACTCCTACTTGGGTCCTGTACACATTAGGATAACAGTGCGGTGTCACTGTTTGTGTATAATATGTGTTAGACTAGTGTGTAATATAGAAAAATCTGCTGAGTCCTACTTGGGTCCTGTACACATTAGGATAGCAGTGCGGTGTCGCTGTTTGTGTATAATATGTGTTAGACTAGTGTGTAATATAGAAAAATCTGCTGACTCCTACTTGGGTCCTGTACACATTAGGATAGCAGTGCGGTGTCGCTGTTTGTGTATAATATGTGTTAGACTAGTGTGTAATATAGAAAAATCTGCTGACTCCTACTTGGGTCCTGTACACATTAGGATAGCAGTGTGGTGTCGCTGTTTGTGTATAATATGTGTTAGACTAGTGTGTAATATAGAAAAATCTGCTGACTCCTACTTGGGTCCTGTACACATTAGGATAGCAGTGCGGTGTCGCTGTTTGTGTATAATATGTGTTAGACTAGTGTGTAATATAGAAAAATCTGCTGACTCCTACTTGGGTCCTGTACACATTAGGATAGCGGTGCGGTGTCGCTGTTTGTGTATAATATGTGTTAGACTAGTGTGTAATATAGAAAAATCTGCTGACTCCTACTTGGGTCCTGTACACATTAGGATAGCAGTGCGGTGTCGCTGTTTGTGTATAATATGTGTTAGACTAGTGTGTAATATAGAAAAATCTGCTGAGTCCTACTTCGGTCCTGTACACATTAGGATAGCGGTGCGGTGTCGCTGTTTGTGTATAATATGTGTTAGACTAGTGTGTAATATAGAAAAATCTGATGACTCCTACTTGGGTCCTGTACACATTAGGATAGCAGTGCGGTGTCGCTGTTTGTGTATAATATGTGTTAGACTAGTGTGTAATATAGAAAAATCTGCTGAGTCCTACTTCGGTCCTGTACACATTAGGATAGCGGTGCGGTGTCGCTGTTTGTGTATAATATGTGTTAGACTAGTGTGTAATATAGAAATATCTGATGACTCCTACTTGGGTCCTGTACACATTAGGATAGCGGTGCGGTGTCGCTGTTTGTGTATAATATGTGTTAGACTAGTGTGTAATATAGAAAAATCTGATGACTCCTACTTGGGTCCTGTACACATTAGGATAGCAGTGCGGTGTCGCTGTTTGTGTATAATATGTGTTAGACTAGTGTGTAATATAGAAAAATCTGCTGACTCCTACTTGGGTCCTGTACACATTAGGATAGCGGTGCGGTGTCGCTGTTTGTGTATAATATGTGTTAGACTAGTGTGTAATATAGAAAAATCTGCTGAGTCCTACTTGGGTCCTGTACACATTAGGATAGCAGTGCGGTGTCGCTGTTTGTGTATAATATGTGTTAGACTAGTGTGTAATATAGAAAAATCTGCTGAGTCCTACTTCGGTCCTGTACACATTAGGATAGCGGTGCGGTGTCGCTGTTTGTGTGTATAATATGTGTTAGACTAGTGTGTAATATAGAAAAATCTGCTGAGTCCTACTTGGGTCCTGTACACATTAGGATAGCAGTGCGGTGTCGCTGTTTGTGTATAATATGTGTTAGACTAGTGTGTAATATAGAAAAATCTGCTGACTCCTACTTGGGTCCTGTACACATTAGGATAGCAGTGCGGTGTCGCTGTTTGTGTATAATATGTGTTAGACTAGTGTGTAATATAGAAAAATCTGCTGACTCCTACTTGGGTCCTGTACACATTAGGATAGCGGTGCGGTGTCGCTGTTTGTGTGTAATATGTGTTAGACTAGTGTGTAATATAGAAAAATCTGCTGAGTCCTACTTGGGTCCTGTACACATTAGGATAGCGGTGCGGTGTCGCTGTTTGTGTATAATATGTGTTAGACTAGTGTGTAATATAGAAAAATCTGCTGAGTCCTACTTGGGTCCTGTACACATTAGGATAGCGGTGCGGTGTCGCTGTTTGTGTATAATATGTGTTAGACTAGTGTGTAATATAGAAAAATCTGATGACTCCTACTTGGGTCCTGTACACATTAGGATAGCAGTGCGGTGTCTCTGTTTGTGTATAATATGTGTTAGACTAGTGTGTATATAGAAAAATCTGCTGACTCCTACTTGGGTCCTGTACACATTAGGATAGCGGTGCGGTGTCGCTGTTTGTGTATAATATGTGTTAGACTAGTGTGTAATATAGAAAAATCTGCTGACTCCTACTTGGGTCCTGTACACATTAGGATAGCAGTGCGGTGTCGCTGTTTGTGTATAATATGTGTTAGACTAGTGTGTAATATAGAAAAATCTGCTGACTCCTACTTGGGTCCTGTACACATTAGGATAGCGGTGCGGTGTCGCTGTTTGTGTATAATATGTGTTAGACTAGTGTGTAATATAGAAAAATCTGCTGAGTCCTACTTGGGTCCTGTACACATTAGGATAGCAGTGCGGTGTCGCTGTTTGTGTATAATATGTGTTAGACTAGTGTGTAATATAGAAAAATCTGCTGACTCCTACTTGGGTCCTGTACACATTAGGATAGCGGTGCGGTGTCGCTGTTTGTGTATAATATGTGTTAGACTAGTGTGTAATATAGAAAAATCTGCTGAGTCCTACTTGGGTCCTGTACACATTAGGATAGCGGTGCGGTGTCGCTGTTTGTGTATAATATGTGTTAGACTAGTGTGTAATATAGAAAAATCTGCTGAGTCCTACTTGGGTCCTGTACACATTAGGATAGCAGTGCGGTGTCTCTGTTTGTGTATAATATGTGTTAGACTAGTGTGTAATATAGAAAAATCTGCTGAGTCCTACTTGGGTCCTGTACACATTAGGATAGCAGTGCGGTGTCGCTGTTTGTGTATAATATGTGTTAGACTAGTGTGTAATATAGAAAAATCTGCTGAGTCCTACTTGGGTCCTGTACACATTAGGATAGCAGTGCGGTGTCTCTGTTTGTGTATAATATGTGTTAGACTAGTGTGTAATATAGAAAAATCTGCTGACTCCTACTTGGGTCCTGTACACATTAGGATAGCAGTGCGGTGTCGCTGTTTGTGTATAATATGTGTTAGACTAGTGTGTAATATAGAAAAATCTGCTGACTCCTACTTGGGTCCTGTACACATTAGGATAGCAGTGCGGTGTCGCTGTTTGTGTATAATATGTGTTAGACTAGTGTGTAATATAGAAAAATCTGCTGAGTCCTACTTGGGTCCTGTACACATTAGGATAGCAGTGCGGTGTCTCTGTTTGTGTATAATATGTGTTAGACTAGTGTGTAATATAGAAAAATCTGCTGACTCCTACTTGGGTCCTGTACACATTAGGATAGCAGTGCGGTGTCGCTGTTTGTGTATAATATGTGTTAGACTAGTGTGTAATATAGAAAAATCTGCTGACTCCTACTTGGGTCCTGTACACATTAGGATAGCGGTGCGGTGTCGCTGTTTGTGTATAATATGTGTTAGACTAGTGTGTAATATAGAAATATCTGCTGACTCCTACTTGGGTCCTGTACACATTAGGATAGCGGTGCGGTGTCGCTGTTTGTGTATAATATGTGTTAGACTAGTGTGTAATATAGAAAAATCTGCTGACTCCTACTTGGGTCCTGTACACATTAGGATAGCGGTGCGGTGTCTCTGTTTGTGTATAATATGTGTTAGACTAGTGTGTATATAGAAAAATCTGCTGACTCCTACTTGGGTCCTGTACACATTAGGATAGCGGTGCGGTGTCGCTGTTTGTGTATAATATGTGTTAGACTAGTGTGTAATATAGAAAAATCTGCTGAGTCCTACTTCGGTCCTGTACACATTAGGATAGCGGTGCGGTGTCTGCTGTTTGTGTATAATATGTGTTAGACTAGTGTGTAATATAGAAAAATCTGCTGACTCCTACTTGGGTCCTGTACACATTAGGATAGCAGTGCGGTGTCACTGTTTGTGTATAATATGTGTTAGACTAGTGTGTAATATAGAAAAATCTGCTGAGTCCTACTTGGGTCCTGTACACATTAGGATAGCAGTGCGGTGTCGCTGTTTGTGTATAATATGTGTTAGACTAGTGTGTAATATAGAAAAATCTGCTGAGTCCTACTTGGGTCCTGTACACATTAGGATAGCGGTGCGGTGTCGCTGTTTGTGTATAATATGTGTTAGACTAGTGTGTAATATAGAAAAATCTGCTGAGTCCTACTTGGGTCCTGTACACATTAGGATAGCAGTGCGGTGTCGCTGTTTGTGTATAATATGTGTTAGACTAGTGTGTAATATAGAAAAATCTGCTGAGTCCTACTTGGGTCCTGTACACATTAGGATAGCAGTGCGGTGTCGCTGTTTGTGTATAATATGTGTTAGACTAGTGTGTAATATAGAAAAATCTGATGAGTCCTACTTGGGTCCTGTACACATTAGGATAGCGGTGCGGTGTCGCTGTTTGTGTATAATATGTGTTAGACTAGTTTGTATATAGAAAAATCTGCTGAGTCCTACTTGGGTCCTGTACACATTAGGATAGCAGTGCGGTGTCGCTGTTTGTGTATAATATGTGTTAGACTAGTGTGTAATATAGAAATATCTGCTGAGTCCTACTTGGGTCCTGTACACATTAGGATAGCGGTGCGGTGTCACTGTTTGTGTATAATATGTGTTAGACTAGTGTGTAATATAGAAAAATCTGCTGACTCCTACTTGGGTCCTGTACACATTAGGATAGCGGTGCAGTGTCGCTGTTTGTGTATAATATGTGTTAGACTAGTGTGAATATAGAAATATCTGCTGACTCCTACTTGGGTCCTGTACACATTAGGATAGCAGTGCGGTGTCGCTGTTTGTGTATAATATGTGTTAGACTAGTGTGTAATATAGAAAAATCTGCTGACTCCTACTTGGGTCCTGTACACATTAGGATAGCAGTGCAGTGTCGCTGTTTGTGTATAATATGTGTTAGACTAGTGTGTAATATAGAAAATCTGATGACTCCTACTTGGGTCCTGTACACATTAGGATAGCAGTGCGGTGTCGCTGTTTGTGTATAATATGTGTTAGACTAGTGTGTAATATAGAAAAATCTGATGACTCCTACTTGGGTCCTGTACACATTAGGATAGCAGTGCGGTGTCGCTGTTGTGTATAATATGTGTTAGACTAGTGTGTAATATAGAAAAATCTGATGACTCCTACTTGGGTCCTGTACACATTAGGATAGCAGTGCGGTGTCGCTGTTTGTGTATAATATGTGTTAGACTAGTGTGTAATATAGAAAAATCTGATGACTCCTACTTGGGTCCTGTACACATTAGGATAGCGGTGCGGTGTCGCTGTTTGTGTATAATATGTGTTAGACTAGTGTGTAATATAGAAAAATCTGCTGAGTCCTACTTGGGTCCTGTACACATTAGGATAGCAGTGCAGTGTCGCTGTTTGTGTATAATATGTGTAGACTAGTGTGTAATATAGAAAAATCTGCTGACTCCTACTTGGGTCCTGTACACATTAGGATAGCGGTGCGGTGTCGCTGTTTGTGTATAATATGTGTTAGACTAGTGTGTAATATAGAAAAATCTGCTGACTCCTACTTGGGTCCTGTACACATTAGGATAGCAGTGCGGTGTCGCTGTTTGTGTATAATATGTGTTAGACTAGTGTGTAATATAGAAAAATCTGCTGACTCCTACTTGGGTCCTGTACACATTAGGATAGCAGTGCGGTGTCGCTGTTTGTGTATAATATGCTTTAGACTAGTGTGTAATATAGAAAAATCTGATGACTCTACTTGGGTCCTGTACACATTAGGAGAGCGGTGCGGTGTCGCTGTTTGTGTATAATATGTGTTAGACTAGTGTGTAATATAGAAAAATCTGCTGACTCCTACTTGGGTCCTGTACACATTAGGATAGCAGTGCGGTGTCGCTGTTTGTGTATAATATGTGTTAGACTAGTGTGTAATATAGAAAAATCTGATGACTCCTACTTGGGTCCTGTACACATTAGGATAGCAGTGCGGTGTCGCTGTTTGTGTATAATATGTGTTAGACTAGTGTGTAATATAGAAAAATCTGATGACTCCTACTTGGGTCCTGTACACATTAGGATAGCGGTGCGGTGTCGCTGTTTGTGTATAATATGTGTTAGACTAGTGTGTAATATAGAAAAATCTGCTGAGTCCTACTTGGGTCCTGTACACATTAGGATAGCAGTGCGGTGTCGCTGTTTGTGTATAATATGTGTTAGACTAGTGTGTAATATAGAAAAATCTGCTGACTCCTACTTGGGTCCTGTACACATTAGGATAGCAGTGCGGTGTCGCTGTTTGTGTATAATATGTGTTAGACTAGTGTGTAATATAGAAAAATCTGCTGACTCCTACTTGGGTCCTGTACACATTAGGATAGCAGTGCGGTGTCGCTGTTTGTGTATAATATGTGTTAGACTAGTGTGTAATATAGAAAAATCTGCTGACTCCTACTTGGGTCCTGTACACATTAGGATAGCGGTGCGGTGTCGCTGTTTGTGTATAATATGTGTTAGACTAGTGTGTAATATAGAAAAATCTGCTGACTCCTACTTGGGTCCTGTACACATTAGGATAGCGGTGCGGTGTCGCTGTTTGTGTATAATATGTGTTAGACTAGTGTGTAATATAGAAAAATCTGCTGAGTCCTACTTGGGTCCTGTACACATTAGGATAGCGGTGCGGTGTCGCTGTTTGTGTATAATATGTGTTAGACTAGTGTGTAATATAGAAAAATCTGCTGACTCCTACTTGGGTCCTGTACACATTAGGATAGCAGTGCGGTGTCGCTGTTTGTGTATAATATGTGTTAGACTAGTGTGTAATATAGAAATATCTGCTGAGTCCTACTTGGGTCCTGTACACATTAGGATAGCAGTGCGGTGTCGCTGTTTGTGTATAATATGTGGTAGACTAGTGTGTAATATAGAAAAATCTGCTGACTCCTACTGGGTCCTGTACACATTAGGATAGCGGTGCGGTGTCGCTGTTGTGTATAATATGTGTTAGACTAGTGTGTAATATAGAAAAATCTGCTGACTCCTACTTGGGTCCTGTACACATTAGGATAGCGGTGCGGTGTCGCTGTTTGTGTATAATATGTGTTAGACTAGTGTGTAATATAGAAAAATCTGCTGAGTCCTACTTGGGTCCTGTACACATTAGGATAGCGGTGCGTGTCGCTGTTTGTGTATAATATGTGTTAGACTAGTGTGTAATATAGAAAAATCTGCTGACTCCTACTTGGGTCCTGTACACATTAGGATAGCAGTGCGGTGTCGCTGTTTGTGTATAATATGTGTTAGACTAGTGTGTAATATAGAAATATCTGCTGAGTCCTACTTGGGTCCTGTACACATTAGGATAGCAGTGCGGTGTCGCTGTTTGTGTATAATATGTGTTAGACTAGTGTGTAATATAGAAAAATCTGCTGACTCCTACTTGGGTCCTGTACACATTAGGATAGCGGTGCGGTGTCACTGTTTGTGTATAATATGTGTCAGACTAGTGTGTAATATAGAAAAATCTGCTGACTCCTACTTGGTCCTGTACACATTAGGATAGCAGTGCGGTGTCGCTGTTTGTGTATAATATGTGTTAGACTAGTGTGTAATATAGAAAAATCTGATGACTCCTACTTGGGTCCTGTACACATTAGGATAGCAGTGCGGTGTCGCTGTTTGTGTATAATATGTGTTAGACTAGTTTGTAATATAGAAAAATCTGCTGAGTCCTACTTGGGTCCTGTACACATTAGGATAGCAGTGCAGTGTCGCTGTTGTGTATAATATGTGTCAGACTAGTGTGTAATATAGAAAAATCTGCTGACTCCTACTTGGGTCCTGTACACATTAGGATAGCAGTGCGGTGTCGCTGTTTGTGTATAATATGTGTTAGACTAGTGTGTAATATAGAAAAATCTGCTGAGTCCTACTTGGGTCCTGTACACATTAGGATAGCAGTGCGTGTCGCTGTTTGTGTATAATATGTGTTAGACTAGTGTGTAATATAGAAAAATCTGCTGACTCTACTTGGGTCCTGTACACATTAGGATAGCAGTGCGGTGTCGCTGTTTGTGTATAATATGTGTTAGACTAGTGTGTAATATAGAAAAATCTGCTGACTCCTACTTGGGTCCTGTACACATTAGGATAGCGTGCGGTGTCGCTGTTTGTGTATAATATGTGTTAGACTAGTGTGTAATATAGAAAAATCTGCTGACTCCTACTTGGGTCCTGTACACATTAGGATAGCAGTGCAGTGTCGCTGTTTGTGTATAATATGTGTTAGCTAGTGTGTAATATAGAAAAATCTGCTGACTCCTACTTGGGTCCTGTACACATTAGGATAGCGGTGCGGTGTCGCTGTTTGTGTATATATGTGTTAGACTAGTGTGTAATATAGAAAAATCTGCTGACTCTACTTGGGTCCTGTACACATTAGGGATAGCAGTGCGGTGTCGCTGTTTGTGTATAATATGTGTTAGACTAGTGTGTAATATAGAAAAATCTGCTGACTCCTACTTGGGTCCTGTACACATTAGGATAGCGGTGCGGTGTCGCTGTTTGTGTATAATATGTGTTAGACTAGTGTGTAATATAGAAAAATCTGCTGACTCCTACTTGGGTCCTGTACACATTAGGATAGCGGTGCGGTGTCGCTGTTTGTGTATAATATGTGTTAGACTAGTGTGTAATATAGAAAAATCTGCTGAGTCCTACTTGGGTCCTGTACACATTAGGATAGCGGTGCGGTGTCGCTGTTTGTGTATAATATGTGTTAGACTAGTGTGTAATATAGAAAAATCTGCTGACTCCTACTTGGGTCCTGTACACATTAGGATAGCGGTGCGGTGTCGCTGTTTGTGTATAATATGTGTTAGACTAGTGTGTAATATAGAAAAATCTGCTGAGTCCTACTTGGGTCCTGTACACATTAGGATAGCGGTGCGGTGTCGCTGTTTGTGTATAATATGTGTTAGACTAGTGTGTAATATAGAAAAATCTGCTGACTCCTACTTGGGTCCTGTACACATTAGGATAGCAGTGCGGTGTCGCTGTTTGTGTATAATATGTGTTAGACTAGTGTGTAATATAGAAATATCTGCTGAGTCCTACTTGGGTCCTGTACACATTAGGATAGCGGTGCGGTGTCACTGTTTGTGTATAATATGTGTCAGACTAGTGTGTAATATAGAAAAATCTGCTGACTCCTACTTGGGTCCTGTACACATTAGGATAGCAGTGCGGTGTCGCTGTTTGTGTAAATATGTGTTAGACTAGTGTGTAATATAGAAAAATCTGATGACTCCTACTTGGGTCCTGTACACATTAGGATAGCAGTGCGGTGTCGCTGTTTGTGTATAATATGTGTTAGACTAGTTTGTAATATAGAAAAATCTGATGACTCCTACTTGGGTCCTGTACACATTAGGATAGCGGTGCGGTGTCGCTGTCTAGTCATATACTCACATACTCATATACTCATATACTCATCTAGTCATATACTCACATACTCATATACTCACATACTCATCTAGTCATATACTCACATACTCTATACTCATCTAGTCATATACTCACATACTCACATACTATTAGTCATATACTCACATACTCATTACTCACATACTCATATACTCATCTAGTCATATACTCACATACTCATCTAGTCATAACTCACATACTCATATACTCACATACTCATATACTCATCTAGTCATATACTCACATACTCATATACTCATCTAGTCATATACTCACATACTCATCTAGTCATATACTCACATACTCATATACTCACATACTCATATACTCACATACTCATCTAGTCATATACTCACATACTCACATACTCATCTAGTCATATACTCACATACTCACATACTCACATACTCACATACTCATATACTCACATACTCATATACTCATCTAGTCATATACTCACATACTCATATACTCACATACTCATATACTCACATACTCATCTAGTCATATACTCACATACTCATATACTCATATACTCATCTAGTCATATACTCACATACTCATATACTCATATACTCACATACTCATCTAGTCATATACTCACATACTCATATACTCACATACTCATATACTCACATACTCATCTAGTCATATACTCACATACTCTTCTAGTCATATACTCACATACTCATATACTCACATACTCATCTACTCACATACTCATCTAGTCATATACTCACATACTCATATACTCACATACTCATCTAGTCATATACTCACATACTCATATACTCACATACTCATATACTCACATACTCATATACTCACATACTCATCTACTCATATACTCACATACTCATCTAGTCATATACTCACATACTCATATACTCACATACTCATATACTCACATACTCATATACTCATCTAGTCATATACTCACATACTCATCTAGTCATATACTCACATACTCATCTAGTCATATACTCACATACTCATATACTCACATACTCATCTAGTCATATACTCACATACTCATCTAGTCATATACTCACATACTCACATACTCACATACTCATATACTCACATACTCACATACTCATCTAGTCATATACTCACATACTCATATACTCACATACTCATATACTCACATACTCATATACTCATCTAGTCATATACTCACATACTCATCTAGTCATATACCACATACTCATCTAGTCATATACTCACATACTCATATACTCACATACTCATCTAGTCATATACTCACATACTCATATACTCACATACTCATATACTCACATACTCATATACTCATATACTCACATACTCATATACTCACATACTCACATACTCATCTAGTCATATACTCACATACTCATATACTCACATACTCATATACTCATCTAGTCATATACTCACATACTCATCTAGTCATATACTCACATACTCATATACTCACATACTCATATACTCACATACTCATCTAGTCATATACTCACATACTCACATACTCATCTAGTCATATACTCACATACTCACATACTCACATACTCACATACTCATATACTCACATACTCATATACTCATCTAGTCATATACTCACATACTCATATACTCACATACTCATATACTCACATACTCATCTAGTCATATACTCACATACTCATATACTCATATACTCATCTAGTCATATACTCACATACTCATATACTCATATACTCACATACTCATCTAGTCATATACTCACATACTCATATACTCACATACTCATATACTCACATACTCATCTAGTCATATACTCACATACTCTTCTAGTCATATACTCACATACTCATATACTCACATACTCATCTACTCACATACTCATCTAGTCATATACTCACATACTCATATACTCACATACTCATCTAGTCATATACTCACATACTCATATACTCACATACTCATATACTCACATACTCATATACTCACATACTCATCTACTCATATACTCACATACTCATCTAGTCATATACTCACATACTCATATACTCACATACTCATATACTCACATACTCATATACTCATCTAGTCATATACTCACATACTCATCTAGTCATATACTCACATACTCATCTAGTCATATACTCACATACTCATATACTCACATACTCATCTAGTCATATACTCACATACTCATCTAGTCATATACTCACATACTCACATACTCATATACTCACATACTCACATACTCATCTAGTCATATACTCACATACTCATATACTCACATACTCATATACTCACATACTCATATACTCATCTAGTCATATACTCACATACTCATCTAGTCATATACTCACATACTCATCTAGTCATATACTCACATACTCATATACTCACATACTCATCTAGTCATATACTCACATACTCATATACTCACATACTCATATACTCATATACTCACATACTCATATACTCACATACTCACATACTCATCTAGTCATATACTCACATACTCATATACTCACATACTCATATACTCATCTAGTCATATACTCACATACTCACATACTCATATACTCACATACTCACATACTCATCTAGTCATATACTCACATACTCATCTAGTCATATACTCACATACTCTTCTAGTCATATACTCACATACTCATATACTCACATACTCATATACTCACATACTCTTCTAGTCATATACTCACATACTCATATACTCACATACTCATATACTCACATACTCATCTAGTCATATACTCACATACTCATATACTCACATACTCATATACTCACATACTCATATACTCACATACTCATATACTCACATACTCATATACTCATATACTCACATACTCATCTACTCACATACTCATCTAGTTATATACTCACATACTCATATACTCACATACTCATATACTCACATACTCATATACTCACATACTCATATACTCACATACTCATATACTCACATACTCACATACTCATATACTCACATACTCATATACTCACATACTCATATACTCACATACTCATATACTCACATACTCATATACTCACATACTCATATACTCATATACTCACATACTCATATACTCACATACTCATATACTCACATACTCATATACTCACATACTCATCTAGTCATATACTCACATACTCATCTAGTCATATACTCACATACTCATATACTCACATACTCATCTAGTCATATACTCACATACTCATCTAGTCATATACTCACATACTCATATACTCACATACTCATATACTCACATACTCATCTAGTCATATACTCACATACTCACATACTCATCTAGTCATATACTCACATACTCATATACTCACATACTCATATAGTCATATACTCACATACTCATATACTCACATACTCATATACTCATATACTCATCTAGTCATATACTCACATACTCATCTAGTCATATACTCACATACTCACATACTCATATACTCACATACTCACATACTCATCTAGTCATATACTCACATACTCATATACTCATATACTCACATACTCATCTAGTCATATACTCACATACTCATATACTCACATACTCATCTAGTCATATACTCACATACTCATATACTCACATACTCATCTAGTCATATACTCACATACTCATATACTCACATACTCATCTAGTCATATACTCACATACTCATATACTCACATACTCATCTACTCACATACTCACATACTCATATTCTCACATATTCACATACTCATCTACTCATATACTCACATACTCACATACTTATATACTCATATACTCACATACTTATATACTCATATACTAATATACTCACATACTCATATACTCACATACTCACATACTCATATACTCACATACTCATATACTCACATACTCATCTAGTCATATACTCACATACTCATATACTCACATACTCATATACTCACATACTCATCTAGTCATATACTCACATACTCATATACTCACATACTCATCTAGTCATATACTCACATACTCATATACTCTCATACTCACATACTCATATACTCACATACTCACATACTCATCTAGTCAAATACTCACATACTCGTATATTCACATACTCATCTAGTCATATACTCACATACTCATATACTCACATACTCATCTAGTCATATACTCACATACTCATATACTCACATACTCATCTAGTCATATACTCACATACTCATCTAGTCATATACTCACATACTCACATACTCATATACTCACATACTCATCTAGTCATATACTCACATACTCATATACTCACATACTCATCTAGTAATATACTCACATACTCATATACTCTCATACTCACATACTCATCTAGTCATATACTCACATACTCACATACTCATATACTCACATACTCATCTAGTCATATACTCACATACTCATATACTCACATACTCATCTAGTCATATACTCACATACTTATATACTCACATACTCACATACTCATCTACTCACATACTCATATACTCACATATTCACATACTCATCTACTCATATACTCATATACTCACATACTCACATACTTATATACTCATATACTCACATACTTATATACTCATATACTAATATACTCACATACTCATATACTCACATACTCATATACTCACATACTTATATACTCATATACTAATATACTCACATACTCATCTAGTCATATACTCACATACTCACATACTCATATACTCACATACTCATCTAGTCATATACTCACATACTCATATACTCACATACTCACATACTCATCTAGTCAAATACTCACATACTCGTATACTCACATACTCATCTAGTCATATACTCACATACTCACATACTCATATACTCACATACTCATCTAGTCATATACTCACATACTCATATACTCACATACTCATCTAGTCATATACTCACATACTCATATACTCACATACTCATCTACTCACATACTCACATATTCACATACTCATCTACTCATATACTCATATACTCACATACTCACATACTTATATACTCATATACTAATATACTCACATACTCATATACTCACATACTTATATACTCTTATACTAATATACTCACATACTCATATACTCACATACTCATATACTCACATACTCATATACTCACATACTCATCTAGTCATATACTCACATACTCATATACTCACATACTCATATACTCACATACTCATCTAGTCATATACTCACATACTCTTCTAGTCATATACTCACATACTCACATACTCATACTCACATACTCACATACTCATCTAGTCATATACTCACATACTCATATACTCACATACTCATCTAGTCATATACTCACATACTCATATACTCTCATACTCACATACTCATCTAGTCATATACTCACATACTCATATACTCACATACTCATCTAGTCATATACTCACATACTCATATACTCACATACTCACATACTCATCTAGTCATATACTCACATACTCATATACTCATATACTCACATACTCATCTAGTCATATACTCACATACTCATATACTCACATACTCATCTAGTCATATACTCACATACTCATATACTCACATACTCATCTAGTCATATACTCACATACTCATATACTCACATACTCATCTAGTCATATACTCACATACTCATATACTCACATACTCATCTACTCACATACTCACATACTCATATTCTCACATATTCACATACTCATCTACTCATATACTCACATACTCACATACTTATATACTCATATACTCACATACTTATATACTCATATACTAATATACTCACATACTCATATACTCACATACTCACATACTCATATACTCACATACTCATATACTCACATACTCATCTAGTCATATACTCACATACTCATATACTCACATACTCATATACTCACATACTCATCTAGTCATATACTCACATACTCATATACTCACATACTCATCTAGTCATATACTCACATACTCATATACTCTCATACTCACATACTCATATACTCACATACTCACATACTCATCTAGTCAAATACTCACATACTCGTATATTCACATACTCATCTAGTCATATACTCACATACTCATATACTCACATACTCATCTAGTCATATACTCACATACTCATATACTCACATACTCATCTAGTCATATACTCACATACTCATCTAGTCATATACTCACATACTCACATACTCATATACTCACATACTCATCTAGTCATATACTCACATACTCATATACTCACATACTCATCTAGTAATATACTCACATACTCATATACTCTCATACTCACATACTCATCTAGTCATATACTCACATACTCATATACTCTCATACTCACATACTCATCTAGTCATATACTCACATACTCATATACTCACATACTCATATACTCACATACTCACATACTCATCTAGTCAAATACTCACATATTCGTATACTCACATACTCATCTAGTCATATACTCACATACTCACATACTCATATACTCACATACTCATCTAGTCATATACTCACATACTCATATACTCACATACTCATCTAGTCATATACTCACATACTTATATACTCACATACTCACATACTCATCTACTCACATACTCATATACTCACATATTCACATACTCATCTACTCATATACTCATATACTCACATACTCACATACTTATATACTCATATACTCACATACTTATATACTCATATACTAATATACTCACATACTCATATACTCACATACTCATATACTCACATACTTATATACTCATATACTAATATACTCACATACTCATCTAGTCATATACTCACATACTCACATACTCATATACTCACATACTCATCTAGTCATATACTCACATACTCATATACTCACATACTCACATACTCATCTAGTCAAATACTCACATACTCGTATACTCACATACTCATCTAGTCATATACTCACATACTCACATACTCATATACTCACATACTCATCTAGTCATATACTCACATACTCATATACTCACATACTCATCTAGTCATATACTCACATACTCATATACTCACATACTCATCTACTCACATACTCACATATTCACATACTCATCTACTCATATACTCATATACTCACATACTCACATACTTATATACTCATATACTAATATACTCACATACTCACATACTCATATACTCACATACTTATATACTCATATACTAATATACTCACATACTCATATACTCACATACTCATATACTCACATACTCATATACTCACATACTCATCTAGTCATATACTCACATACTCATATACTCACATACTCATATACTCACATACTCATCTAGTCATATACTCACATACTCTTCTAGTCATATACTCACATACTCACATACTCATACTCACATACTCACATACTCATCTAGTCATATACTCACATACTCATATACTCACATACTCACATACTCATCTAGTCATATACTCACATACTCATATACTCACATACTCATATACTCACATACTCATCTAGTCATATACTCACATACTTATATACTCATATACTCACATACTCACATACTCATATACTCACATACTCATCTAGTCATATACTCACATACTCATATACTCACATACTCATATACTCACATACTCACATACTCATCTAGTCATATACTCACATACTTATATACTCATATACTCACATACTCATATACTCACATACTCATATACTCACATACTCATATACTCACATACTCATATACTCACATACTCATATACTCATATACTCACATACTCACATACTCATATACTCACATACTTATATACTTATATACTCATATTCTCACATACTCATATACTCACATACTCATATACTCACATACTCATATACTCACATACTTATATACTCATATACTCATATACTCACATACTCATCTAGTCATATACTCACATACTCATATACTCACATACTTATATACTCATATACTCATATACTCACATACTCATCTAGTCATATACTCACATACTCATATACTCACATACTTATATACTCACATACTTATATACTCATATACTCACATACTCATATACTCACATACTCATATACTCACATACTCATATACTCATATACTCACATACTCATCTAGTCATATACTCACATACTTATATACTCACATACTTATATACTCACATACTCATATACTCACATACTCATATACTCACATACTCATATACTCACATACTCATATACTCACATACTTATATACTCATATACTCACATACTCATCTAGTCATATACTCATATACTCATATACTCACATACTCATATACTCATATACTCACATACTTATATACTCACATACTTATATACTCATATACTCACATACTCATCTAGTCATATACTCATATACTCATATACTCACATACTCATATACTCATATACTCACATACTCATATACTCACATACTCATATACTCATATACTCACATACTCACATACTTATATACTCACATACTGATATACTCATATACTCACATACTCATCTAGTCATATACTCATATACTCATATACTCACATACTCATATACTCATATACTCATATACTCACATACTTATATACTCATATACTCATATACTCACATACTCACATACTTATATACTCACATACTCATATACTCATATACTCACATACTCATAGAAATGGATTAGAAATATATGGATAGTATGCTAATGTGTTCTCCTCTTGTCATGGATGTTTTTTCACTCCTTTAAACAAACTTTATTCATTCTGGGTTGACACCTGATTGCTGATTGAACACAGATGAGTGGCAGAACCCAGAGTGTGTATAAAGGTTTAAGAGCTGAGATGTAAGTACGCTGTGATTAAGGGGACCCTGAGCCCCGGGACGCCTCGGCAGGTTTGGCATGTGTACTGTTTTTGTTTTTAAAATGATGTGTGAATAAAGGATGGAATTAACTGAAGACCCCGGAGTGCTGCAATCTCCATCTTCTGCCTCTGTTTTTGTAGAGACCTCTGAAGTAGTTGAGCCAGATATTGCCATTTTGGATGTGGAGAGAGTTTTTCTTGGGCTTTGTGCCCATGTGGTGCCAGGTCTCCCAGAATGAGCTGTCCTGGAGGGAGTCCTCTAGTTGCTGTATTTTGTGGGAGAGGTCCCTCTGTTTTTTCTCTCTGAGGGTGCCCTTGTATTGCTTGCATAGATTGCTGTAGGCTTCCCCCGTCTCTCTGTTGTTGGGGTCCCTGTGTTTCTGGTTGGAGGCTGCCCTTAGAGAACGGCGTAGAGCCTTGCAGTCGCTGTCGAACCATTTGTGAGACTGTTTGTTAGTCGGTCTCTTGGGCTTTGTCTGTTTCAGGCCTGCTAGTTCTGCCGTGGTGTACTGGATGTTACTGAAGTCCTTCACTGCTCGGGTGACCCCTTGTTGGTCTGGCTGGTAGGAACTCATATAGAAGTTTGTGAGCAGTTCCTTGATTTCGGGTCGGTTAGCCGCATTGGTGTATTCGGTGGCCCGGTGACTGGCCCATATAAAGAATGGTGGCAGGTTGTAGAGCCCAATCTGGTGGGGCTGCTGTGTGAGGGGCTTGTCAGTGGATCTCATGTACAGCAGGATCTGATTGTGGTCTGACAGGTGTGTCTCAGGGGTGACTATGAGAGCATCTATGTCTGACCGGTCTGCTGGGTCTGTGATGACATAGTCCACCACGCTGTTGCCCACATAAGAGTTTAGTGTGAAGCGTCCCTGAGTGTCCCCTCTGGTACGCCCGTTCATTATGTACAGTCCCAGACTCCGGCACAGGTTCAGCCGCTGTCTCCCGCTCTTGTTG
The DNA here is from genome assembly GCF_031893055.1 of Leptodactylus fuscus. Classification (NCBI taxonomy): domain Eukaryota; kingdom Metazoa; phylum Chordata; class Amphibia; order Anura; family Leptodactylidae; genus Leptodactylus; species Leptodactylus fuscus. The sequence goes on along the minus strand of NW_027440638.1, from coordinate 56,298 downwards.
ACGACTGTCATAGCTATTTCTTCTTCTCTGTGCAGACTCCAGGTGGTGGACCTCGCCTACCGGGATGTGCAGGTTTCCATCAGAGGACAGGTAGTCTATCTCTGTGCCAGTCCAGGTCGCCGCAGATCAGCACTCTGCCTTGGGACTGGGACTGGGCAGATTCCCTTTGTAGGACCTCATAGATGTCTGGGTTGTGGTAGGGGGACCCTGGTGGGGGCATATATACTGCACAGAGATAGATGTCCTGCTGGCCGCTGAGGATGGAGCTGCTTATTTTTATCCATATGTGATTAGTTCCACGTTTGGTAGCTTTTACGTGTTCTTTGAGCTCCTCCTTGTACCATATTAGTATGCCTCCTGAGTGGCGGCCATGTTTGGTGGTCTTATTTTTCTGGGCGGGCACTGAGAGTTCCTTGTAGCCCATGGGTGTTAGGGACTCATCATCTGCCCGGGTCCATGTCTCTAGGAGGATTTGAATGTCTATGTTTTTTAGTCTGTCTATGAAGTCTGGATCTTTTGGGTTAGATCTATAGGCTGAGGCGTTCAGCCCTTGGATATTCCAGCTACTGATAGTCAGTGGTGTCATCTTTGGTGGGTATACCTTGTAATGAGCTGTCCTGCAGAGGACGGGCTGGGTTCCTGATTGGTGGCCATGTTGTGGATCCCAGTCTGGAGCAGTGTGTTGCACAGGGTGCTGGTTCTTATCTCCTCCATGTCTGTGCTCTGTCTTGTTCTGTATGGCACAGGTGGCTTCCGCCCTGGCTTATAGTAGTCCCCATTTCCAGTTTTTTGGGGGAGACGTTGTGTTTGAGATATTTTCCAGCCAGGCCACCCCCCCATGGGTCTTTGTCTTGTATGTTGAGGGGGGTATGGTGTTTGGGTGTGTCTCCTGGAAGGTGACTTCTCCACAGGTTCTTGTCTAGTATAGGCCCGGGGTCTCTGTTGAGCTTTATGTCTTTAAGTTCTTTGGCCAGGAGGCTGACTCCCTGTTTGTTGAGGTGTTTGTTATCATATAGGTGTATATACCTCTTCTGTGTATATAGCTGCGTATACCTCTTCTGTGTATATAGGTGCGTATACCTCGTGTGTGTATATAGCTGCGTATACCTCTTCTGTGTATATAGCTGCGTATACCTCTTCTGTGTGTATATAGCTGCGTATACCTCTTCTGTGTATATAGGTGCATATACCTCTTCTGTGTATATAGCTGCGTATACCTCTTCTGTGTATATAGGTGCGTATACCTCTTCTGTGTATATAGGTGCGTATAGCTCGTGTGTGTATATAGGTGCGTATACCTCTTCTGTGTATATAGCTGCGTATACCTCTTCTGTGTATATAGGTGCATATACCTCTTCTGTGTATATAGCTGCGTATACCTCTTCTGTGTATATAGGTGCGTATACCTCTTCTGTGTATATAGGTGCGTATACCTCTTCTGTGTATATAGCTGCGTATAGCTCGTGTGAGTATATAGGTGCGTATACCTCTTCTGTGTATATAGCTGCGTATAGCTCGTGTGTGTATATAGGTGCGTATACCTCTTCTGTGTATATAGCTGCGTATACCTCTTCTGTGTATATAGGTGCGTATAACTCTTCTGTGTATATAGGTGCGTATACCTCGTGTGTGTATATAGGTGCGTATACCTCTTCTGTGTATATAGGTGCGTATAGCTCGTGTGTGTATATAGGTGCGTATACCTCTTCTGTGTCTATAGCTGCGTATAGCTCGTGTGTGTATATAGGTGCGTATACCTCTTCTGTGTATATAGCTGCGTATACCTCGTGTGTGTGTGTGTATATAGCTGCGTATACCTCTTGTGTGTATATAGCTGCGTATACCTCTTCTGTGTATATAGGTGCGTATACCTCTTCTGTGTATATAGCTGCGTATACCTCTTCTGTGTATATAGGTGCATATACCTCTTCTGTGTATATAGCTGCGTATACCTCTTCTGTGTATATAGCTGCGTATACCTCGTGTGTGTGTGTATATAGGTGCGTATACCTCTTGTGTGTGTATATAGGTGCGTATACCTCTTCTGTGTATATAGGTGCGTATACCTCTTCTGTGTATATAGCTGCGTATACCTCTTGTGTGTGTATATAGCTGCGTATACCTCTTCTGTGTATATAGCTGCGTATACCTCGTGTGTGTGTGTGTGTGTGTGTGTGTGTGTGTGTGTGTGTGTATATAGGTGCGTATACCTCTTGTGTGTGTATATAGCTGCGTATACCTCTTGTGTGTATATAGGTGCATATACCTCTTGTGTGCATATACCTCTTGTGTGTATATAGGTGCGTATACCTCGTGTGTGTGTATATAGGTGCGTATACCTCTTCACTGTATATAGGTGCGTATACCTCTTCTGTGTATATAGCTGCGTATACCTCTTGTGTTTATATAGGTGCGTATACCTCTTGTGTGTGTATATAGGTGCGTATACCTCTTGTGTGTGTATATAGGTGCGTATACCTCTTCTGTGTATATAGCTGCGTATACCTCGTGTGTGTGTGTGTATATAGGTGCGTATACCTCTTGTGTGTGTATATAGGTGCGTATACCTCTTGTGTGTGTATATAGGTGCGTATACCTCGTGTGTGTGTGTATATAGGTGCGTATACCTCTTCTGTGTATATAGGTGCGTATACCTCTTCTGTGTATATAGGTGCGTATACCTCTTGTGTGTGTGTGTATATAGGTGCGTATACCTCTTGTGTGTCTATATAGGTGCGTATACCTCTTCTGTGTATATAGCTGCGTATACCTCTTGTGTGTGTATATAGGTGCGTATACCTCTTCTGTGTATATAGCTGCGTATACCTCTTGTGTGTGTATATAGGTGCGTATACCTCGTGTGTGTGTGTGTATATAGGTGCGTATACCTCGTGTGTGTGTGTGTATATAGGTGCGTATACCTCTTGTGTGTGTGTGTATATAGGTGCGTATACCTCTTGTGTGTGTATATAGCTGCGTATACCTCTTCTGTGTATATAGCTGCGTATACCTCTTGTGTGTGTGTGTGTGTGTGTGTATATAGGTGCGTATACCTCTTGTGTGTGTATATAGGTGCGTATACCTCTTGTGTGTGTATATAGGTGCGTATACCTCTTCTGTGTATATAGGTGCGTATACCTCTTGTGTGTGTATATATGTGCGTATACCTCTTGTGTGTGTATATAGCTGCGTATACCTCTTGTGTGTGTATATAGGTGCGTATACCTCTTCTGTGTATATAGGTGCGTATACCTCTTGTGTGTGTATATAGGTGCGTATACCTCTTGTGTGTGTATATAGCTGCGTATACCTCTTGTGTGTGTATATAGGTGCGTATACCTCTTGTGTGTGTATATAGGTGCGTATACCTCTTGTGTGTGTATATAGGTGCGTATACCTCTTGTGTGTGTATATAGGTGCGTATACCTCTTGTGTGTGTATATAGGTGCGTATACCTCTTGTGTGTGTATATAGGTGCGTATACCTCTTCTGTGTATATAGGTGCGTATACCTCTTGTGTGTGTATATAGGTGCGTATACCTCTTGTGTGTGTATATAGCTGCGTATACCTCTTGTGTGTGTATATAGGTGCGTATACCTCTTCTGTGTATATAGGTGCGTATACCTCTTGTGTGTGTATATATGTGCGTATACCTCTTCTGTGTATATAGCTGCGTATACTTCGTGTGTGTGTGTGTGTGTGTATATAGCTGCGTATACCTCTTGTGTGTGTATATAGGTGCGTATACCTCTTGTGTGTGTATATAGCTGCGTATACCTCTTGTGTGTGTATATAGGTGCGTATACCTCTTCTGTGTATATAGGTGCGTATACCTCTTGTGTGTGTATATATGTGCGTATACCTCTTCTGTGTATATAGCTGCGTATACTTCGTGTGTGTGTGTGTGTGTGTATATAGGTGCGTATACCTCTTCTGTGTATATAGCTGCGTATACCTCTTGTGTGTGTGTGTGTGTGTGTATAGGTGCGTATACCTCTTGTGTGTGTATATAGGTGCGTATACCTCTTGTGTGTGTATAGGTGCGTATACCTCTTCTGTGTATATAGCTGCGTATACCTCTTGTGTGTGTATATAGGTGCGTATACCTCTTCTGTGTATATAGGTGCGTATACCTCGTGTGTGTATATAGGTGCGTATAACTCTTCTGTGTATATAGGTGCGTATACCTCGTGTGTGTATATAGGTGCGTATACCTCTTCTGTGTATATAGGTGCGTATAGCTCGTGTGTGTATATAGGTGCGTATACCTCTTCTGTGTCTATAGCTGCGTATAGCTCGTGTGTGTATATAGGTGCGTATACCTCTTCTGTGTATATAGCTGCGTATACCTCGTGTGTGTGTGTATAGGTGCGTATACCTCTTCTGTGTATATAGCTGCGTATACCTCTTCTGTGTATATAGGTGCATATACCTCTTCTGTGTATATAGCTGCGTATACCTCGTGTGTGTGTGTATATAGGTGCGTATACCTCTTGTGTGTGTATATAGCTGCGTATACCTCTTGTGTGTGTATATAGGTGCGTATACCTCTTCTGTGTATATAGCTGCGTATACCTCTTCTGTGTATATAGGTGCATATACCTCTTCTGTGTATATAGCTGCGTATACCTCGTGTGTGTGTGTATATAGCTGCGTATACCTCGTGTGTGTGTGTATATAGGTGCGTATACCTCTTCTGTGTATATAGGTGCGTATACCTCTTCTGTGTATATAGCTGCGTATACCTCTTGTGTGTGTGTGTATATAGCTGCGTATACCTCTTCTGTGTATATAGCTGCGTATACCTCGTGTGTGTGTGTGTGTGTGTGTGTGTGTGTGTATATAGGTGCGTATACCTCGTGTGTGTATATAGCTGCGTATACCTCTTCTGTGTATATAGCTGCGTATACCTCTTGTGTGTATATAGGTGCATATACCTCTTGTGTGTATATAGGTGCGTATACCTCTTCACTGTATATAGGTGCGTATACCTCTTCTGTGTATATAGCTGCGTATACCTCTTGTGTGTATATAGGTGCGTATACCTCTTGTGTGTGTGTATATAGCTGCGTATACCTCTTCTGTGTATATAGGTGCGTATACCTCTTCTGTGTATATAGCTGCGTATACCTCGTGTGTGTGTGTGTATATAGGTGCGTATACCTCTTGTGTGTGTATATAGCTGCGTATACCTCTTGTGTGTATATAGGTGCATATACCTCTTCTGTGTATATAGCTGCGTATACCTCGTGTGTGTGTGTGTATATAGGTGCGTATACCTCTTGTGTGTGTATATAGGTGCGTATACCTCTTGTGTGTGTATATAGCTGCGTATACCTCTTGTGTGTGTATATAGGTGCGTATACCTCTTCTGTGTATATAGCTGCGTATACCTCGTGTGTGTGTGTGTATATAGGTGCGTATACCTCTTGTGTGTGTATATAGGTGCGTATACCTCTTGTGTGTGTATATAGGTGTGTATACCTCTTCTGTGTATATAGGTGCGTATACCTCTTCTGTGTATATAGGTGCGTATACCTCGTGTGTGTGTGTGTATATAGGTGCGTATACCTCTTGTGTGTCTATATAGGTGCGTATACCTCTTCTGTGTATATAGCTGCGTATACCTCGTGTGTGTGTATATAGGTGCGTATACCTCTTGTGTGTCTATATAGGTGCGTATACCTCTTCTGTGTATATAGCTGCGTATACCTCTTGTGTGTGTATATAGGTGCGTATACCTCTTCTGTGTATATAGCTGCGTATACCTCGTGTGTGTGTGTATATAGGTGCGTATACCTCTTGTGTGTGTATATAGGTGCGTATACCTCGTGTGTGTGTGTGTGTGTGTATATAGGTGCGTATACCTCTTGTGTGTGTATATAGCTGCGTATACCTCTTCTGTGTATATAGCTGCGTATACCTCTTGTGTGTGTGTGTGTGTGTCTATAGCTGCGTATACCTCTTGTGTGTGTATATAGGTGCGTATACCTCTTGTGTGTGTATATAGGTGCGTATACCTCTTCTGTGTATATAGCTGCGTATACCTCTTGTGTGTGTATATAGGTGCGTATACCTCTTCTGTGTATATAGCTGCGTATACCTCTTGTGTGTGTATATAGCTGCGTATACCTCGTGTGTGTGTATATAGGTGCGTATACCTCTTGTGTGTGTATATATGTGCGTATACCTCTTCTGTGTATATAGCTGCGTATACTTCGTGTGTGTGTGTGTATATATAGGTGCGTATACCTCTTGTGTGTGTGTGTATATAGGTGCGTATACCTCTTCTGTGTATATAGCTGCGTATACCTCTTGTGTGTGTGTGTGTGTGTGTGTATATAGGTGCGTATACCTCTTGTGTGTGTATAGGTGCGTATACCTCTTCTGTGTATATAGCTGCGTATACCTCGTGTGTGTGTATATAGGTGCGTATACCTCTTCTGTGTATATAGCTGCGTATACCTCTTCTGTGTATATAGCTGCGTATACCTCTTGTGTGTGTGTATATAGCTGCGTATACCTCTTGTGTGTATATAGGTGCGTATAGCTCTTGTGTGTATATAGCTGCGTATACCTCTTCTGTATATACAGGTGCGTATACCTCTTGTGTGTGTATATAGCTGCGTATACCTCTTGTGTGTATATAGGTGTATATACCTCTTCTGTGTATATAGGTGTATATACCTCTTCTGTGTATATAGGTGTGTATACCTCTTCTGTGTATATAGGTGTGTATACCTCTTCTGTGTATATAGCTGCGTATACCTCGTGTGTGTGTGTATATAGGTGCGTATACCTCTTGTGTGTGTATATAGCTGCGTATACCTCTTGTGTGTGTATATAGGTGCGTATACCTCTTCTGTGTATATAGGTGCGTATACCTCTTCTGTGTATATAGCTGCGTATACCTCTTGTGTGTGTATATAGGTGCGTATACCTCTTGTGTGTGTGTGTGTATATAGGTGCGTATACCTCGTGTGTGTGTGTGTATATAGCTGCGTATACCTCTTCTGTATATATAGGTGCGTATACCTCTTGTGTGTATATAGCTGCGTATACCTCTTGTGTGTGTATATAGGTGCGTATACCTCTTGTGTGTGTATATAGGTGCGTATACCTCTTGTGTGTGTGTGTGTGTGTATATAGCTGCGTATACCTCTTCTGTGTATATAGCTGCGTATACCTCTTGTGTGTGTATATAGGTGCGTATACCTCTTGTGTGTGTATATAGGTGCGTATACCTCTTGTGTGTGTATATAGGTGCGTATACCTCTTGTGTGTGTATATAGGTGCGTATACCTCTTGTGTGTGTGTGTGTGTGTATATAGCTGCGTATACCTCTTCTGTATATACAGGTGCGTATACCTCTTCTGTGTATATAGCTGCGTATACCTCTTGTGTGTGTGTGTGTGTGTGTGTGTGTGTGTGTGTATATAGGTGCGTATACCTCTTGTGTGTGTATATAGCTGCGTATACCTCTTGTGTGTGTATATAGCTGCGTATACCTCTTCTGTGTATATAGGTGCGTATACCTCTTCTGTGTATATAGCTGCGTATACCTCTTGTGTGTGTGTGTGTGTATATAGGTGCGTATACCTCTTGTGTGTATATAGGTGCGTATAGCTCTTGTGTGTATATAGCTGCGTATACCTCTTCTGTATATATAGGTGCGTATACCTCTTGTGTGTGTGTGTGTGTATATAGCTGCGTATACCTCTTCTGTATATACAGGTGCGTATACCTCTTGTGTGTGTATATAGCTGCGTATACCTCTTGTGTGTGTGTATATAGCTGCGTATACCTCTTCTGTGTATATAGGTGTATATACCTCTTCTGTGTATATAGGTGTGTATACCTCTTCTGTGTATATAGCTGCGTATACCTCTTGTGTGTGTATATAGCTGCGTATACCTCTTGTGTGTGTATATAGGTGCGTATACCTCTTCTGTGTATATAGGTGCGTATACCTCTTCTGTGTATATAGCTGCGTATACCTCTTGTGTGTGTGTGTATATAGGTGCGTATACCTCGTGTGTGTGTGTGTGTGTGTATATAGCTGCGTATACCTCTTCTGTATATATAGGTGCGTATACCTCTTCTGTGTATATAGGTGTATATACCTCTTCTGTGTATATAGGTGTGTATACCTCTTCTGTGTATATAGCTGCGTATACCTCTTCTGTGTATATAGCTGCGTATACCTCTTGTGTGTGTGTGTATATAGGTGCGTATACCTCGTGTGTGTGTGTGTGTGTGTGTGTGTATATAGCTGCGTATACCTCTTCTGTATATATAGGTGCGTATACCTCTTCTGTGTATATAGGTGTATATACCTCTTCTGTGTATATAGGTGTGTATACCTCTTCTGTGTATATAGCTGCGTATACCTCTTGTGTGTATATAGCTGCGTATACCTCTTCTGTGTATATAGCTGCGTATACCTCTTGTGTGTGTATATAGCTGCGTATACTTCTTGTTTGTATATAGGTGCGTATACCTCTTGTGTGTATATAGGTGCGTATACCTCTTCTGTGTGTATATAGGTGCGTATACCTCTTCTGTGTATATAGCTGCGTATACCTCTTCTGTGTATATAGGTGCGTATACCTCTTCTGTGTATATAGCTGCGTATACCTCTTGTGTGTGTGTGTGTGTGTGTGTGTGTGTGTATATATAGGTGCGTATACCTCTTGTGTGTGTATATAGCTGCGTATACCTCTTCTGTGTATATAACTGCGTATACCTCTTCTGTGTATATAGGTGCGTATACTTCTTGTGTGTGTATATAGCTGCGTATACCTCTTCTGTGTATATAGCTGCGTATACCTCTTGTGTGTGTGTGTGTGTATATAGCTGCGTATACCTCTTCTGTGTATATAGCTGCGTATACCTCGTGTGTGTGTGTGTGTGTGTGTGTATATAGGTGCGTATACCTCTTGTGTGTGTATATAGGTGCGTATACCTCTTGTGTGTGTATATAGGTGCGTATACCTCTTGTGTGTGTATATAGGTGCGTATACCTCTTCTGTATATATAGGTGCGTATACCTCTTCTGTGTATATAGCTGCGTATACCTCTTCTGTGTATATAGCTGCGTATACCTCTTGTGTGTGTATATAGGTGCGTATACCTCTTCTGTGTATATAGCTGCGTATACCTCTTGTGTGTGTATATAGGTGCGTATACCTCGTGTGTGTGTGTGTGTATATAGGTGCGTATACCTCTTGTGTGTGTGTGTATATAGGTGCGTATACCTCTTGTGTGTGTATATAGGTGCGTATACCTCTTGTGTGTGTATATAGGTGCGTATACCTCTTCTGTGTATATAGCTGCGTATACCTCTTGTGTGTGTATATAGGTGCGTATACCTCTTCTGTGTATATAGCTGCGTATACCTCTTGTGTGTGTATATAGGTGCGTATACCTCTTCTGTGTATATAGCTGCGTATACCTCTTGTGTGTGTATATAGGTGCGTATACCTCGTGTGTGTGTGTGTGTATATAGCTGCGTATACCTCTTGTGTGTGTGTGTATATAGGTGCGTATACCTCTTGTGTGTGTATATAGCTGCGTATACCTCTTCTGTGTATATAGCTGCGTATACCTCGTGTGTGTGTATATAGGTGCGTATACCTCTTGTGTGTGTATATAGCTGCGTATACCTCTTCTGTGTATATAGCTGCGTATACCTCGTGTGTGTGTATATAGGTGCGTAAACCTCTTCTGTGTATATAGCTGCGTATACCTCTTGTGTGTGTATATAGCTGCGTATACCTCGTGTGTGTGTATATAGGTGCGTATACCTCTTGTGTGTGTATATATGTGCGTATACCTCTTCTGTGTATATAGCTGCGTATACCTCTTGTGTGTGTATATAGCTGCGTATACCTCATGTGTGTGTATATAGGTGCGTATACCTCTTGTGTGTGTATATATGTGCGTATACCTCTTCTGTGTATATAGCTGCGTATACCTCGTGTGTGTGTATATAGCTGCGTATACCTCGTGTGTGTGTATATAGCTGCGTATACCTCTTGTGTGTGTGTATATAGCTGCGTATACCTCTTGTGTGTATATAGGTGCGTATACCTCGTGTGTGTGTATATAGCTGCGTATACCTCTTGTGTGTGTGTATATAGCTGCGTATACCTCTTGTGTGTGTATATAGGTGCGTATACGCTCTTCTGTGTATATAGCTGCGTATACCTCTTGTGTGTGTATATAGGTGCGTATACCTCTTGTGTGTGTATATAGGTGCGTATACCTCTTGTGTGTGTATATAGGTGCGTATACCTCTTCTGTGTATATAGCTGCGTATAGCTCTTGTGTGTGTATATAGCTGCGTATACCTCTTGTGTGTGTATATAGGTGCGTATACCTCTTGTGTTACCTTGTATAGCACCTGTGCTGTTGTAGCGCCTCCTTCAGGTGCTGTATGAAGCTGCTGCAGTGTTATTACAGCACTGTGTGTATGAGGCCGTACTGCAGTCTGCCGGGTCACTGCCTCTCTCCCCCCTCCCCCGCTGGCGATTTATCAGCAAGTCCCGTCCAAACATCCTAAATATAGAGGGGGGGAGGGGGGGGAGCGCGGAAGGGGGGGGAGAGCGCGGAGGGGGGGGGGGGAGCGCGGAAGGGGGGGGAGAGCGCGGAAGGGGGGGGAGAGCGCGGAGGGGGGGGGGAGCGCGGGGAGGGGGGGGGGGGAGAGCGCGGAGGGGGGGGGGGAGGGGGGGGGGGAGAGCGCGGAGGGGGGGGGGAGGGGGGGGGGGGAGAGCGGGGAGGGGGGGGGGAGCGCGGGAGGGGGGGGGGGAGAGCGGGGAGGGGGGGGGAGGGGGGGGGGGGAGAGCGGGGAGGGGGGGGAGGGGGGGGGGGGAGAGCGGGGAGGGGGGGGGGGGAGGGGGGGGGGGGAGAGCGGGGAGGGGGGGGGGGAGAGCGGGGAGGGGGGGGGGAGAGCGCGGGGGGGGGGGGGGGGAGAGCGCGGGGGGGGGGGGGGGAGAGCGCGGGGGGGGGGAGAGCGCGGGGGGGGGGGAGAGCGCGGAGGGGGGGGGGGGGGGAGAGCGCGGAGGGGGGGGGGGGGGGGAGAGCGCGGAGGGGGGGGGGGGGGGGAGAGCGCGGAGGGGGGGGGGGGGGAGAGCGCGGAGGGGGGGGGGGGGGGGGAGAGCGCGGAGGGGGGGGGGGGGGAGAGCGCGGAGGGGGGGGGGGGGGGGAGAGCGCGGAGGGGGGGGGGGGGGGGAGAGCGCGGAGGGGGGGGGGGGGGGGAGAGCGCGGAGGGGGGGGGGGGGGGGAGAGCGCGGAGGGGGGGGGGGGGGGGAGAGCGCGGAGGGGGGGGGGGGGGGGGAGAGCGCGGAGGGGGGGGGGGGGGGGGGAGAGCGCGGAGGGGGGGGGGGGGGGGGGAGAGCGCGGAGGGGGGGGGGGGGGAGAGCGCGGGGGGGGGGGAGAGCGCGGGGGGGGGGGGGGAGAGCGCGGGGGGGGGGGGGGGAGAGCGCGGAGGGGGGGGGGGGGGGAGAGCGCGGAGGGGGGGGGGGGGAGAGCGCGGGGGGGGGGAGAGCGCGGAGGGGGGGGGGGGGGGAGAGCGCGGAGGGGGGGGGGGGGGAGAGCGGGGAGGGGGGGGGGAGAGCGGGGAGGGGGGGGGGGAGAGCGGGGGGGGGGAGAGCGGGGAGCGGGGGGGGGGGAGAGCGGGGAGCGGGGGGGGGGGAGAGCGGGGAGCGGGGGGGGGGGAGAGCGGGGGGGGGGGGGGGAGCGGGGAGGGGGGGGGGGAGAGCGGGGGGGGGGGGGGGGAGAGCGGGGGGGGGGGGGGGAGCGGGGAGCGGGGGGGGGGGGAGAGCGGGGGGGGGGGGGGGGGAGCGGGGAGGCGGGGGGGGGGAGAGCGGGGGGGGGGGGGGGAGCGGGGAGCGGGGGGGGGGGAGCGGGGAGGGGGGGGGGGAGCGGGGAGGGGGGGGGGGAGAGCGGGGAGGGGGGGGGGAGAGCGGGGGGGGGGGGGAGAGCGGGGAGGGGGGGGGGGGGGGAGAGCGGGGAGGGGGGGGGGGGGGGAGAGCGGGGAGGGGGGGGTGAGCGGGGAGGGGGGGGGGAGCGGGGAGGGGGGGGGGAGAGCGGGGAGGAGGGGGGGGGGGAGAGCGGGGAGGAGGGGGGGGGGGGAGAGCGGGGAGGAGGGGGGGGGGAGAGCGGGGAGGAGGGGGGGGGGGGAGAGCGGGGAGGAGGGGGGGGGGGAGAGCGGGGAGGAGGGGGGGGGGGGAGAGCGGGGAGGAGGGGGGGGGGGAGAGCGGGGAGGAGGGGGGGGGGAGAGCGGGGAGGAGGGGGGGGGGAGAGCGGGGAGGAGGGGGGGGGGAGAGCGGGGAGGAGGGGGGGGGGAGAGCGGGGAGGAGGGGGGGGGGAGAGCGGGGAGGAGGGGGGGGGGGGGGGGAGAGCGGGGAGGAGGGGGGGGGGAGAGCGGGGAGGGGGGGGGGGGGGGAGAGCGGGGAGGAGGGGGGGGGGAGAGCGGGGGAGGAGGGGGGGGGGAGAGCGGGGAGGAGGGGGGGGGGGAGAGCGGGGAGGAGGGGGGGGGGGAGAGCGGGGAGGAGGGGGGGGGGAGAGCGGGAGGAGGGGGGGGGGAGAGCGGGGAGGAGGGGGGGGGAGAGCGGGGAGGGGGGGGGGAGGGGGAGGAGGGGGGGGGAGAGCGGGGGAGGAGGGGGGGGGGGGAGAGCGGGGAGGAGGGGGGGGGGAGAGCGGGGAGGAGGGGGGGGGGGGAGAGCGGGGAGGAGGGGGGGGGGGAGAGCGGGGAGGAGGGGGGGGGGAGAGCGGGGAGGAGGGGGGGGGAGAGCGGGGAGGGGGGGGGGGAGAGCGGGGAGGAGGGGGGGGAGAGCGGGGAGGGGGGGGGGAGAGCGGGGAGGGGGGGGGGAGAGCGGGGAGGAGGGGGGGGGGAGAGCGGGGAGGAGGGGGGGGGGAGAGCGGGGAGGAGGGGGGGGGGGAGAGCGGGGAGAGGGGGGGGGGAGAGCGGGGAGGAGGGGGGGGGGAGCGGGGAGGGGGGGGAGAGCGGGGAGGGGGGGGGGAGAGCGGGGAGGGGGGGGGGAGAGCGGGGAGGGGGGGGGGGGAGAGCGGGGAGGGGGGGGGGGGGAGAGCGGGGAGGGGGGGGGGGGAGAGCGGGAGGGGGGGGGGGAGAGCGCGGAGGGGGGGGGGAGCGGGGAGGGGGGGGGGGGGGGAGCGGGGAGGGGGGGGGGAGCGGGGGGGGGAGCGGGGAGGGGGGGGGAGCGGGGAGGAGGGGGGGGGGAGAGCGGGGAGGAGGGGGGGGGGAGAGCGGGGAGGAGGGGGGGGGAGAGCGGGGAAGGGGGGGGGGGAGCGCGGGGAGGGGGGGGGGAGAGAGCGGGGAGGGGGGGGGGGGAGAGCGGGGAGGAGGGGGGGAGAGAGCGGGGAGGGGGGGGGGGGGAGCGGGGAGGAGGGGGGGGAGAGAGCGGGGAGGGGGGGGGGGAGAGCGGGGAGGAGGGGGGGAGAGAGCGGGGAGGGGGGGGGGGGGAGAGCGGGGAGGGGGGGGGGGAGAGCGGGGAGGAGGGGGGGAGAGAGCGGGGAGGGGGGGGGGGGGAGAGCGGGGAGGGGGGGGGGGGGAGCGCGGGGAGGGGGGGGTTTGCGCGGAGAGGGGGGGGGGGAGAGCGCGGAGGAGCCACAGGGTGTCCCAGGTAATTGTGACCCGCAGGGGCCGCCCAATACTGACTGGTCACACAGACAGAAGAACCCCAACATCTCATTCACCCCAACTCCCAACTGGAGGAGCATGGGAGTATGGGACGGGGGGGAGGGGCTCCAAATCACACCGTACACTGTATACTGGTACTGATGATGTCATCACACTCTTCTCTCCAGCCTAGAGGAGCTGTATACTGTATACTGGTACTGATGATGTCATCACACTCTTCTCTCCAGCCTAGAGGAGCTGTACACTGTATACTGGTACTGATGATGTCATCACACTCTTCTCTCCAGCCTAGAGGAGCTGTACACTGTATACTGGTACTGATGATGTCATCACACTCTTCTCTCCAGCCTAGAGGAGCTGTACACTGTATACTGGTACTGATGATGTCATCACACTCTTCTCTCCAGCCTAGAGGAGCTGTACACTGTATACTGGTACTGATGATGTCATCACACTCTTCTCTCCAGGCTAGAGGAGCTGTACACTGTATACTGGTACTGATGATGTCACCAGACTCTTCTCTCCAGGCTAGAGGAGCTGTACACTGTATACTGGTACTGATGATGTCATCACACTCTTCTCTCCAGGCTAGAGGAGCTGTACACTGTATACTGGTACTGATGATGTCATCACACTCTTCTCTCCAGCCTAGAGGAGCTGTACACTGTATACTGGTACTGATGATGTCATCACACTCTTCTCTCCAGCCTAGAGGAGCTGTATACTGGTACTGATGATGTCATCACACTCTTCTCTCCAGCCTAGAGGAGCTGTACACTGTATACTGGTACTGATGATGTCATCACACTCTTCTCTCCAGCCTAGAGGAGCTGTACACTGTATACTGGTACTGATGATGTCATCACACTCTTCTCTCCAGCCTAGAGGAGCTGTACACTGTATACTGGTACTGATGATGTCATCACACTCTTCTCTCCAGCCTAGAGGAGCTGTACACTGTATACTGGTACTGATGATGTCATCACACTCTTCTCTCCAGCCTAGAGGAGCTGTACGCTGTATACTGGTACTGATGATGTCACCAGACTCTTCTCTCCAGGCTAGAGGAGCTGTACGCTGTATTACTGGTACTGATGATGTCATCACACTCTTCTCTCCAGTCTAGAGGAGCTGTACACTGTATACTGGTACTGATGATGTCACCAGACTCTTCTCTCCAGGCTAGAGGAGCTGTACACTGTATACTGGTACTGATGATGTCATCACACTCTTCTCTCCAGGCTAGAGGAGCTGTACACTGTATACTGGTACTGATGATGTCATCACACTCTTCTCTCCAGCCTAGAGGAGCTGTACACTGTATACTGGTACTGATGATGTCATCACACTCTTCTCTCCAGCCTAGAGGAGCTGTACACTGTATACTGGTACTGATGATGTCATCACACTTCACTACTCTTCTTCTCCAGCCTAGAGGAGCTCGTATACTGGTACTGATGTGTCATCGACATAACTCTTCTCTCCAGCCTAGAGGAGCTGTACACTGTTACTGTATGGAATGATGTCATCACACTCTTCTCTCCAGCCTAGAGGAGCTGTACACTGTATACTGGTACTGATGATGTCATCACACTCTTCTCTCCAGCCTAGAGGAGCTGTACACTGTATACTGGTACTGATGATGTCACCACACTCTTCTCTCCAGCTAGAGGAGCTGTACGCTGTATACTGGTACTGAGTCATCACACTCTTCTCTCCAGGTCTAGAGGAGCTGTACTCTGTATACTGGTACTGATGATGTCACACACTCTTCTCTCCAGGCTAGAGGAGCTGTACACTGTATACTGGTACTGATGATGTCATCACACTCTTCTCTCCAGTCTAGAGGAGCTGTACACTGTATACTGGTACTGATGAGTCACACACTCTTCTCTCCAGGCTAGAGGAGCTGTACACTGTATACTGGTACTGATGATGTCATCACACTCTTCTCTCCAGGCTAGAGGAGCTGTACACTGTATACTGGTACTGATGATGTCATCACACTCTTCTCTCCAGGCTAGAGGAGCTGTACACTGTATACTGGTACTGTGATGATGTCATCACACTCTTCTCTCCAGCTAGAGGAGCTGTACGCTGTATACTGGTACTGATGATGTCATCACGCTCTCTCTTCCAGTCCTAGAGGAGCTGTACGCTGTATACTGGTACTGATGATGTCATCACTCTCTTCTCTCCAGTCTAGAGGAGCTGTACGCTGTATACTGGTACTGATGATGTCATCACGACTCTTCTCTCCAGTCTAGAGGAGCTGTACGCTGTATACTGGTACTGATGATGTCATCACACTCTTCTCTCCAGCTAGAGGAGCTGTATACTGTATACTGGTACTGATGATGTCATCACGCTCTTCTCTCAGGCTAGAGGAGCTGTACGCTGTATACTGGTACTGATGATGTCATCACAGCTCTTCTCTCCAGTCTAGAGGAGCTGTACGCTGTATACTGGTACTGATGATGTCATCACACTCTTCTCTCCAGTCTAGAGGAGCTGTACACTGTATACTGGTACTGATGATGTCATCACACTCTTCTCTACAGGCTAGAGGAGCTGTAGTACTGGTACTGTGATGTCATCACACTCTTCTCTCCAGCCTAGAGGAGCTGTACGCTGTATACTGGTACTGATGATGTCATCACACTCTTCTCTCCAGCCTAGAGGAGCTGTACGCTGTATACTGGTACTGATGATGTCATCACACTCTTCTCTCCAGCCTAGAGGAGCTGTACACTGTATACTGGTACTGATGATGTCACCAACTCTTCTCTCCAGGCTAGAGGAGCTGTATACTGGTACTGATGATGTCATCACACTCTTCTCTCCAGCTAGAGAGCTGTACGCTGTATACTGGTACTTGATGTCATCACACTCTTCTCTCCAGCCTAGAGGAGCTGTACGCTGTATACTGGTACTGATGATGTCATCACACTCTTCTCTCCAGTCTAGAGGAGCTGTATACTGGTACTGATGATGTCATCACACTCTTCTCTCCAGCTAGAGGAGCTGTACGCTGTATACTGGTACTGATGATGTCATCACACTCTTCTCTCCAGCTAGAGGAGCTGTACACTGTATACTGGTACTGATGATGTCATCACACTCTTCTCTCCAGCCTAGAGGAGCTGTACACTGTATACTGGTACTGATGATGTCATCACACTCTTCTCTCCAGCCTAGAGGAGCTGTATACTGGTACTGATGATGTCATCACACTCTTCTCTCCAGGCTAGAGGAGCTGTACACTGTATACTGGTACTGATGATGTCATCACACTCTTCTCTCCAGCCTAGAGGAGCTGTACACTGTATACTGGTACTGATGATGTCATCACACTCTTCTCTCCAGGCTAGAGGAGCTGTACACTGTATACTGGTACTGATGATGTCTTCACACTCTTCTCTCCAGTCTAGAGGAGCTGTATACTGGTACTGATGATGTCATCACACTCTTCTCTCCAGCCTAGAGGAGCTGTACACTGTATACTGGTACTGATGATGTCATCACACTCTTCTCTCCAGCCTAGAGGAGCTGTACACTGTATACTGGTACTGGTGATGTCATCACACTCTTCTCTCCAGCCTAGAGGAGCTGTACACTGTATACTGGTACTGATGATGTCATCACACTCTTCTCTCCAGGCTAGAGGAGCTGTACACTGTATACTGGTACTGATGATGTCATCACACTCTTCTCTCCAGTCTAGAGGAGCTGTACACTGTATACTGGTACTGATGATGTCATCACACTCTTCTCTCCAGCCTAGAGGAGCTGTACACTGTATACTGGTACTGATGATGTCATCACACTCTTCTCTCCAGTCTAGAGGAGCTGTACGCTGTATACTTGTACTGATGATGTCATCACGCTCTTCTCTCCAGGCTAGAGGAGCTGTATACTGGTACTGATGATGTCATCACACTCTTCTCTCCAGTCTAGAGGAGCTGTACACTGTATACTGGTACTGATGATGTCATCACACTCTTCTCTCCAGTCTAGAGGAGCTGTACGCTGTATACTTGTACTGATGATGTCATCACGCTCTTCTCTCCAGGCTAGAGGAGCTGTATACTGGTACTGATGATGTCATCACACTCTTCTCTCCAGTCTAGAGGAGCTGTACACTGTATACTGGTACTGATGATGTCATCACACTCTTCTCTCCAGTCTAGAGGAGCTGTACGCTGTATACTGGTACTGATGATGTCATCACACTCTTCTCTCCAGTCTAGAGGAGCTGTA
Organism: Leptodactylus fuscus; assembly: GCF_031893055.1. NCBI lineage: Eukaryota > Metazoa > Chordata > Amphibia > Anura > Leptodactylidae > Leptodactylus > Leptodactylus fuscus. The sequence goes on along the minus strand of NW_027440638.1, from coordinate 38,374 downwards.
CACTGTATACTGGTACTGATGATGTCATCACACTCTTCTCTCCAGGCTAGAGGAGCTGTACACTGTATACTGGTACTGATGATGTCATCACACTCTTCTCTCCAGCCTAGAGGAGCTGTACACTGTATACTGGTACTGATGATGTCATCACACTCTTCTCTCCAGCCTAGAGGAGCTGTATACTGGTACTGATGATGTCATCACACTCTTCTCTCCAGGCTAGAGGAGCTGTATACTGGTACTGATGATGTCATCACACTCTTCTCTCCAGTCTAGAGGAGCTGTACGCTGTATACTGGTACTGATGATGTCATCACACTCTTCTCTCCAGGCTAGAGGAGCTGTACGCTGTATACTGGTACTGATGATGTCATCACACTCTTCTCTCCAGCCTAGAGGAGCTGTACACTGTATACTGGTACTGATGATGTCACCAGACTCTTCTCTCCAGGCTAGAGGAGCTGTACACTGTATACTGGTACTGATGATGTCATCACACTCTTCTCTCCAGGCTAGAGGAGCTGTACGCTGTATACTGGTACTGATGATGTCACCAGACTCTTCTCTCCAGGCTAGAGGAGCTGTACGCTGTATACTGGTACTGATGATGTCATCACACTCTTCTCTCCAGCCTAGAGGAGCTGTACACTGTATACTGGTACTGATGATGTCATCACACTCTTCTCTCCAGGCTAGAGGAGCTGTACACTGTATACTGGTACTGATGATGTCATCACACTCTTCTCTCCAGGCTAGAGGAGCTGTACACTGTATACTGGTACTGATGATGTCATCACACTCTTCTCTCCAGCCTAGAGGAGCTGTATACTGGTACTGATGATGTCATCACACTCTTCTCTCCAGGCTAGAGGAGCTGTACACTGTATACTGGTACTGATGATGTCACCAGACTCTTCTCTCCAGTCTAGAGGAGCTGTACACTGTATACTGGTACTGATGATGTCATCACACTCTTCTCTCCAGGCTAGAGGAGCTGTACGCTGTATACTGGTACTGATGATGTCATCACACTCTTCTCTCCAGTCTAGAGGAGCTGTACGCTGTATACTGGTACTGATGATGTCATCACACTCTTCTCTCCAGTCTAGAGGAGCTGTACACTGTATACTGGTACTGATGATGTCACCAGACTCTTCTCTCCAGCCTAGAGGAGCTGTATACTGGTACTGATGATGTCACCAGACTCTTCTCTCCAGCCTAGAGGAGCTGTACACTGTATACTGGTGCTGATGATGTCATCACGCTCTTCTCTCCAGTCTAGAGGAGCTGTATACTGTATACTTGTACTGATGATGTCATCACACTCTTCTCTCCAGTCTAGAGGAGCTGTATACTGGTACTGATGATGTCACCAGACTCTTCTCTCCAGCCTAGAGGAGCTGTACACTGTATACTGGTACTGATGATGTCATCACACTCTTCTCTCCAGCCTAGAGGAGCTGTACGCTGTATACTGGTACTGATGATGTCATCACGCTCTTCTCTCCAGTCTAGAGGAGCTGTACGCTGTATACTGGTACTGATGATGTCACCAGACTCTTCTCTCCAGTCTAGAGGAGCTGTACGCTGTATACTGGTACTGATGATGTCATCACACTCTTCTCTCCAGGCTAGAGGAGCTGTATACTGTATACTGGTACTGATGATGTCATCACGCTCTTCTCTCCAGGCTAGAGGAGCTGTATGCTGTATACTGGTACTGATGATGTCATCACGCTCTTCTCTCCAGTCTAGAGGAGCTGTACGCTGTATACTGGTACTGATGATGTCATCACGCTCTTCTCTCCAGTCTAGAGGAGCTGTACACTGTATACTGGTACTGATGATGTCATCACACTCTTCTCTACAGGCTAGAGGAGCTGTATACTGGTACTGGTGATGTCATCACACTCTTCTCTCCAGCCTAGAGGAGCTGTACGCTGTATACTGGTACTGATGATGTCATCACACTCTTCTCTCCAGCCTAGAGGAGCTGTACGCTGTATACTGGTACTGGTGATGTCATCACACTCTTCTCTCCAGCCTAGAGGAGCTGTACACTGTATACTGGTACTGATGATGTCACCAGACTCTTCTCTCCAGGCTAGAGGAGCTGTATACTGGTACTGATGATGTCATCACACTCTTCTCTCCAGCCTAGAGGAGCTGTACGCTGTATACTGGTACTGATGATGTCATCACACTCTTCTCTCCAGCCTAGAGGAGCTGTACGCTGTATACTTGTACTGATGATGTCATCACACTCTTCTCTCCAGTCTAGAGGAGCTGTATACTGGTACTGATGATGTCATCACACTCTTCTCTCCAGGCTAGAGGAGCTGTACGCTGTATACTGGCACTGATGATGTCATCACACTCTTCTCTCCAGTCTAGAGGAGCTGTACACTGTATACTGGTACTGATGATGTCATCACACTCTTCTCTCCAGCCTAGAGGAGCTGTACACTGTATACTGGTACTGATGATGTCATCACACTCTTCTCTCCAGCCTAGAGGAGCTGTATACTGGTACTGATGATGTCATCACACTCTTCTCTCCAGGCTAGAGGAGCTGTACACTGTATACTGGTACTGATGATGTCATCACACTCTTCTCTCCAGCCTAGAGGAGCTGTACACTGTATACTGGTACTGATGATGTCATCACACTCTTCTCTCCAGGCTAGAGGAGCTGTACACTGTATACTGGTACTGATGATGTCATCACACTCTTCTCTCCAGGCTAGAGGAGCTGTACACTGTATACTGGTACTGATGATGTCATCACGCTCTTCTCTCCAGCCTAGAGGAGCTGTACACTGTATACTGGTACTGATGATGTCATCACACTCTTCTCTCCAGGCTAGAGGAGCTGTATACTGGTACTGATGATGTCATCACGCTCTTCTCTCCAGGCTAGAGGAGCTGTATACTGGTACTGATGATGTCATCACACTCTTCTCTCCAGTCTAGAGGAGCTGTACACTGTATACTGGTACTGATGATGTCTTCACACTCTTCTCTCCAGTCTAGAGGAGCTGTATACTGGTACTGATGATGTCATCACACTCTTCTCTCCAGCCTAGAGGAGCTGTACACTGTATACTGGTACTGATGATGTCATCACACTCTTCTCTCCAGCCTAGAGGAGCTGTACACTGTATACTGGTACTGGTGATGTCATCACACTCTTCTCTCCAGCCTAGAGGAGCTGTACGCTGTATACTGGTACTGATGATGTCATCACACTCTTCTCTCCAGCCTAGAGGAGCTGTACGCTGTATACTGGTACTGATGATGTCATCACACTCTTCTCTCCAGTCTAGAGGAGCTGTACGCTGTATACTGGTACTGATGATGTCATCACACTCTTCTCTCCAGCCTAGAGGAGCTGTACACTGTATACTGGTACTGATGATGTCATCACACTCTTCTCTCCAGTCTAGAGGAGCTGTACGCTGTATACTTGTACTGATGATGTCATCACGCTCTTCTCTCCAGGCTAGAGGAGCTGTATACTGGTACTGATGATGTCATCACACTCTTCTCTCCAGTCTAGAGGAGCTGTACACTGTATACTGGTACTGATGATGTCATCACACTCTTCTCTCCAGTCTAGAGGAGCTGTACGCTGTATACTTGTACTGATGATGTCATCACGCTCTTCTCTCCAGGCTAGAGGAGCTGTATACTGGTACTGATGATGTCATCACACTCTTCTCTCCAGTCTAGAGGAGCTGTACACTGTATACTGGTACTGATGATGTCATCACACTCTTCTCTCCAGTCTAGAGGAGCTGTATACTGTATACTGGTACTGATGATGTCATCACACTCTTCTCTCCAGTCTAGAGGAGCTGTACGCTGTATACTGGTACTGATGATGTCATCACACTCTTCTCTCCAGTCTAGAGGAGCTGTACGCTGTATACTGGTACTGATGATGTCATCACACTCTTCTCTCCAGTCTAGAGGAGCTGTACACTGTATACTGGTACTGATGATGTCATCACACTCTTCTCTCCAGGCTAGAGGAGCTGTACACTGTATACTGGTACTGATGATGTCATCACACTCTTCTCTCCAGCCTAGAGGAGCTGTATACTGGTACTGATGATGTCATCACACTCTTCTCTCCAGGCTAGAGGAGCTGTATACTGGTACTGATGATGTCATCACACTCTTCTCTCCAGTCTAGAGGAGCTGTACGCTGTATACTGGTACTGATGATGTCATCACACTCTTCTCTCCAGGCTAGAGGAGCTGTACGCTGTATACTTGTACTGATGATGTCATCACGCTCTTCTCTCCAGGCTAGAGGAGCTGTATACTGGTACTGATGATGTCATCACACTCTTCTCTCCAGTCTAGAGGAGCTGTACACTGTATACTGGTACTGATGATGTCATCACACTCTTCTCTCCAGTCTAGAGGAGCTGTACGCTGTATACTGGTACTGATGATGTCATCACACTCTTCTCTCCAGTCTAGAGGAGCTGTACACTGTATACTGGTACTGATGATGTCATCACACTCTTCTCTCCAGCCTAGAGGAGCTGTACACTGTATACTGGTACTGATGATGTCACCAGACTCTTCTCTCCAGGCTAGAGGAGCTGTACACTGTATACTGGTACTGATGATGTCATCACACTCTTCTCTCCAGGCTAGAGGAGCTGTACGCTGTATACTGGTACTGATGATGTCACCAGACTCTTCTCTCCAGGCTAGAGGAGCTGTACACTGTATACTGGTACTGATGATGTCATCACACTCTTCTCTCCAGGCTAGAGGAGCTGTACGCTGTATACTGGTACTGATGATGTCATCACACTCTTCTCTCCAGCCTAGAGGAGCTGTACACTGTATACTGGTACTGATGATGTCACCAGACTCTTCTCTCCAGGCTAGAGGAGCTGTACACTGTATACTGGTACTGATGATGTCATCACACTCTTCTCTCCAGGCTAGAGGAGCTGTACACTGTATACTGGTACTGATGATGTCATCACACTCTTCTCTCCAGGCTAGAGGAGCTGTACGCTGTATACTGGTACTGATGATGTCATCACACTCTTCTCTCCAGCCTAGAGGAGCTGTACACTGTATACTGGTACTGATGATGTCACCAGACTCTTCTCTCCAGGCTAGAGGAGCTGTACGCTGTATACTGGTACTGATGATGTCACCAGACTCTTCTCTCCAGGCTAGAGGAGCTGTACACTGTATACTGGTACTGATGATGTCATCACACTCTTCTCTCCAGGCTAGAGGAGCTGTACGCTGTATACTGGTACTGATGATGTCACCAGACTCTTCTCTCCAGGCTAGAGGAGCTGTACACTGTATACTGGTACTGATGATGTCATCACACTCTTCTCTCCAGCCTAGAGGAGCTGTACACTGTATACTGGTACTGATGATGTCATCACACTCTTCTCTCCAGGCTAGAGGAGCTGTACACTGTATACTGGTACTGATGATGTCATCACACTCTTCTCTCCAGGCTAGAGGAGCTGTACACTGTATACTGGTACTGATGATGTCATCACACTCTTCTCTCCAGCCTAGAGGAGCTGTATACTGGTACTGATGATGTCATCACACTCTTCTCTCCAGGCTAGAGGAGCTGTACACTGTATACTGGTACTGATGATGTCACCAGACTCTTCTCTCCAGTCTAGAGGAGCTGTACACTGTATACTGGTACTGATGATGTCATCACACTCTTCTCTCCAGGCTAGAGGAGCTGTACGCTGTATACTGGTACTGATGATGTCATCACACTCTTCTCTCCAGTCTAGAGGAGCTGTACGCTGTATACTGGTACTGATGATGTCATCACACTCTTCTCTCCAGTCTAGAGGAGCTGTACACTGTATACTGGTACTGATGATGTCACCAGACTCTTCTCTCCAGCCTAGAGGAGCTGTATACTGGTACTGATGATGTCACCAGACTCTTCTCTCCAGCCTAGAGGAGCTGTACACTGTATACTGGTGCTGATGATGTCATCACGCTCTTCTCTCCAGTCTAGAGGAGCTGTATACTGTATACTTGTACTGATGATGTCATCACACTCTTCTCTCCAGTCTAGAGGAGCTGTATACTGGTACTGATGATGTCACCAGACTCTTCTCTCCAGCCTAGAGGAGCTGTACACTGTATACTGGTACTGATGATGTCATCACACTCTTCTCTCCAGCCTAGAGGAGCTGTACGCTGTATACTGGTACTGATGATGTCATCACGCTCTTCTCTCCAGTCTAGAGGAGCTGTACGCTGTATACTGGTACTGATGATGTCACCAGACTCTTCTCTCCAGTCTAGAGGAGCTGTACGCTGTATACTGGTACTGATGATGTCATCACACTCTTCTCTCCAGTCTAGAGGAGCTGTACGCTGTATACTGGTACTGATGATGTCATCACACTCTTCTCTCCAGCCTAGAGGAGCTGTACACTGTATACTGGTACTGATGATGTCATCACACTCTTCTCTCCAGGCTAGAGGAGCTGTACACTGTATACTGGTACTGATGATGTCATCACACTCTTCTCTCCAGCCTAGAGGAGCTGTACACTGTATACTGGTACTGATGATGTCATCACACTCTTCTCTCCAGTCTAGAGGAGCTGTATACTGGTACTGATGATGTCATCACGCTCTTCTCTCCAGGCTAGAGGAGCTGTACACTGTATACTGGTACTGATGATGTCATCACACTCTTCTCTCCAGGCTAGAGGAGCTGTACACTGTATACTGGTACTGATGATGTCATCACACTCTTCTCTCCAGTCTAGAGGAGCTGTACACTGTATACTGGTACTGATGATGTCACCAGACTCTTCTCTCCAGTCTAGAGGAGCTGTACACTGTATACTGGTACTGATGATGTCATCACACTCTTCTCTCCAGTCTAGAGGAGCTGTACGCTGTATACTGGTACTGATGATGTCATCACACTCTTCTCTCCAGCCTAGAGGAGCTGTACACTGTATACTGGTACTGATGATGTCATCACACTCTTCTCTCCAGCCTAGAGGAGCTGTATACTGGTACTGATGATGTCATCACACTCTTCTCTCCAGGCTAGAGGAGCTGTATACTGGTACTGATGATGTCATCACACTCTTCTCTCCAGGCTAGAGGAGCTGTACACTGTATACTGGTACTGATGATGTCATCACACTCTTCTCTCCAGGCTAGAGGAGCTGTACACTGTATACTGGTACTGATGATGTCATCACACTCTTCTCTCCAGCCTAGAGGAGCTGTACACTGTATACTGGTACTGATGATGTCATCACACTCTTCTCTCCAGCCTAGAGGAGCTGTACGCTGTATACTGGTACTGATGATGTCATCACGCTCTTCTCTCCAGTCTAGAGGAGCTGTACGCTGTATACTGGTACTGATGATGTCACCAGACTCTTCTCTCCAGTCTAGAGGAGCTGTACGCTGTATACTGGTACTGATGATGTCATCACACTCTTCTCTCCAGTCTAGAGGAGCTGTACGCTGTATACTGGTACTGATGATGTCATCACACTCTTCTCTCCAGCCTAGAGGAGCTGTATACTGTATACTGGTGCTGATGATGTCACCAGACTCTTCTCTCCAGGCTAGAGGAGCTGTACACTGTATACTGGTACTGATGATGTCATCACACTCTTCTCTCCAGTCTAGAGGAGCTGTATACTGTATACTGGTACTGATGATGTCACCAGACTCTTCTCTCCAGTCTAGAGGAGCTGTACGCTGTATACTTGTACTGATGATGTCATCACGCTCTTCTCTCCAGTCTAGAGGAGCTGTACGCTGTATACTTGTACTGATGATGTCATCACACTCTTCTCTCCAGCCTAGAGGAGCTGTACACTGTATACTGGTACTGATGATGTCACCAGACTCTTCTCTCCAGGCTCTGCGCTGTATCCAACCTTTCCCTTAGTTCATGCTGCATTTAGCCGACCAGTTCCAGATCGAGACGTCATCTCACAGCTCTATATATAGATGACACAGAGGAGACATTTAGAGACCCACACATATGAGACGGTCACAGAAGTGACAGACAGGTACAGAAGAGACAGAGAAGAGACACATAAAAGACTTATAGGGACAATCAGAGAGACAGAGCAGAGACAGTCACAGTAGAGACAGGCAAAGAGATAGGCAGGTACCAAAGAAACTGTTTGTATATGTCAAAAAGACAGACGTATGAAAGAGAGGTAGTGAGGAGAGCGAAAGAGACAGGCGGAGAGACAAGTACAGAAAGACAGAGAGAGACAGACACAAAGAGACAGAGGGGAGGTATAGACAGACAGAGAGACACAAAGAGACAGAGGCAAAGAGACAGAGAGGAGGCAAGGACAGAGAGAGACACCAAGAGACAGAGAAAGACAGAGACAGAGAGGAGGCATAGACAGAGAGACAGAGACAGACACAAAGAGACAGAGGGGAGGCACAGACAGACAGAGAGAGACACAAAGAGACAGAGGGGAGGCACAGACAGACAGAGAGAGACACAAAGAGACAGAGAGGAGGCAAAGACAGAGAGAGAGAGACAGACACAAAGAGACAGAGAGGAGGCAAAGACAGACAGACACAAAGAGACAGAGAGGAGGCACAGACAGACAGAGAGAGACACAAAGAGACAGAGAGGAGGCAAAGACAGAGAGAGAGAGACACAAAGAGACAGAGAGGAGGCAAAGACAGAGAGACAGAGACAGACACAAAGAGACAGAGACACCAAGAGACAGAGCAGACGGGGGGGGACATGTCGGGGGTGATTGTGACCCGGAAGGCGGAGGGCTCAGCGTTAGATTTCTGGTTGTGTCTTCTATCGGGTCAGGCCGAGACTGTTGCGGAGCTGCTGGAGCAGTCGGGGGATTTGATTCACCCCAACTCTGTGTTTGATACGAGTGATGTGGACGAATGGCGGAATTATCGCTACAACCCCACGGCTTTACGTAGGTGTCACAGACAGGCGTCCTCTGCCACAGAGGAGAGCGCACCCAATGTCCTCAGGTCTCTTCTTCTCCCCGCAGGGATCTGGTCTCTGACCTATGAAGAAGAATTCACCTGCCCTCTGTACGTGAGCGCCAGCCGTGGCCACACCGAGTGCCTGCAGCTCCTCCTCAGGAAGGGGGCACATGTGGATTTTGCTCCTGGTGGCGAAAGTGCTCTGCATGGCGCCTGCGAGAACGGTCACAACGAATGTGTGAGGCTCCTGCTGAGATATGGCGCCAACCCCAACCTACAGTCCCAAGATGGCCTCCACCCGCTCCACTACTGTAAGACCCCGGAGTCCTACCAGTAAGTCCTCACCATATACAACCTGATGGCGGTGCACCGGCAGTCCTATGTAACACCACAGACAACACCGGCAGTCCTATGTAACACCACAGACAACACCGGCAGTCCTATGTAACACCACAGATAACACCGGCAGTCCTATGTAACACCACAGACAACACCGGCAGTCCTATGTAACACCACAGACAACACTGGCAGTCCTATGTAACACCACAGATAACACTGGCAGTCCTATGTAACACCACAGACAACACCGGCAGTCCTATGTAACACCACAGACAACACCGGCAGTCCTATGTAACACCACAGACAACACCGGCAGTCCTATGTAACACCACAGACAACACCGGCAGTCCTATGTAACACCACAGACAACACTGGCAGTCCTATGTAACACCACAGACAACACTGGCAGTCCTATGTAACACCACAGACAACACCGGCAGTCCTATGTAACACCACAGACAACACCGGCAGTCCTATGTAACACCACAGACAACACCGGCAGTCCTATGTAACACCACAGACAACACCGGCAGTCCTATGTAACACCACAGACAACACCGGCAGTCCTATGTAACACCACAGACAACACCGGCAGTCCTATGTAACACCACAGACAACACCGGCAGTCCTATGTAACACCACAGACAACACCGGCAGTCCTATGTAACACCACAGACAACACCGGCAGTCCTATGTAACACCACAGACAACACCGGCAGTCCTATGTAACACCACAGACAACACCGGCAGTCCTATGTAACACCACAGACAACACCGGCAGTCCTATGTAACACCACAGACAACACCGGCAGTCCTATGTAACACCACAGACAACACCGGCAGTCCTATGTAACACCACAGACAACACCGGCAGTCCTATGTAACACCACAGACAACACCGGCAGTCCTATGTAACACCACAGACAACACCGGCAGTCCTATGTAACACCACAGACAACACCGGCAGTCCTATGTAACACCACAGACAACACCGGCAGTCCTATGTAACACCACAGACAACACCGGCAGTCCTATGTAACACCACAGACAACACAGGCAGTCCTATGTAACACCACAGACAACACAGTGATAACTCTCTATATACAGGTAATGTAGTAGATGTCACCGGCAGTCCTATGTAACACCACAGATAACACAGTGATAGCTCTCTATATACAGGTAATGTAGTAGATGTCACCGGCAGTCCTATGTAACACCACAGATAACACAGTGATAACTCTGTATATACAGGTAATGTAGTAGATGTCACCGGCAGTCCTATGTAACACCACAGATAACACAGTGATAGCTCTCTATATACAGGTAATGTAGTAGATGTCACCGGCAGTCCCATGTAACACCACAGATAACACAGTGATAACTCTCTATATACAGGTAATGTAGTAGATGTCACCGGCAGTCCTATGTAACACCACAGATAACACAGTGATAACTCTCTATATACAGGTAATGCAGTAGATGTCACCGGCAGTCCTATGTAACACCACAGACAACACCGGCAGTCCTATGTAACACCACAGACAACACCGGCAGTCCTATGTAACACCACAGACAACACCGGCAGTCCTATGTAACACCACAGACAACACCGGCAGTCCTATGTAACACCACAGACAACACCGGCAGTCCTATGTAACACCACAGACAACACCGGCAGTCCTATGTAACACCACAGACAACACCGGCAGTCCTATGTAACACCACAGACAACACCGGCAGTCCTATGTAACACCACAGATAACACAGTGATAACATAGTAGATGTCACTGGCAGTCCTATGTAACATGTATTTCCTCTGCTTCCTCTTCCAGCTGTGCTAAGCTCCTCCTACAATATGGCGCCCATGTGAACAGCCGGTCGGAGGATGAGGAGCTGACGCCATTGCATATGGCGGCTCGCCACGCTTTGCTGGACCATGTAGACCTTTACCTCCGTCATGGCGCTGCTGTGGATAAGAGAGATGTTCAGGGGGAGACGCCATTAAGTGCGGCCTGCAGTCCCCCCCAGAGCGGCGCCGGGCAGCTGGACAGCTACTATAAGGTGTGTCAGCGGCTTGTGGAGAGCGGCGCGGATATTCACACACGAGACAATGACCAGCAGAGTCCCCTTCACCTGGCCTGTAAGAGCGCCAATCCTCAGACAGTGCAACTACTGCTGGAACGCGGGGCCGAGGTCAACGCCATGAGCTACAGCGGCAATACCGCCATGCAGAACATCCTGCAGGTGACGGCCTACAAGCTGGACAACCAGCCGGAGCTCATCGTGCGGGCGCTGCTCAATCATGGCGCCATCCGGGTGTGGCCTGGAGCTCTCAGCAAGGTAACACGGCCAGAAATCGGCCACAGCCCCTTTATCCTCCAGGTCAGACCCAGATATAGGAAAGAGAAGAAGCCACGTGAAGGAGCAGCAGGAGGGTCAAGACGTGGCTGAGGAGGCTCTGACGTGCTGTGCAGGAGACGCGCCTCTTCTGATGGCCACAAGGTGTTTGCTGCCACGTCTTGGCCTCCTTGTGCTGCTCTCTGTGGCCTCGTTCCTCTGATGACACTGAAGATTCTCTGTACAGTCCAGCCACAGCCCACGAGAGAACCCACCGGGCCTGTCCTGGGGAGCGCTGGGGTCACCACTAACACCATTGATCAATATTTCTCCATCATAACATCTGAAGATGCCGCCAGGTGCACGGACCCTCAAACCCTCCTTTACTGGGCAAGTTCCAGAGCGATGTGCCCGACGTGCTGTCAGAGGGCGATGTGCCCGACGTGCTGTCAGAGGGCGATGTGCCCGACGTGCTGTCAGAGGGCGATGTGCCCGACGTGCTGTCAGAGGGCGATGTGCCCGACGTGCTGTCAGAGGGCGATGTGCCCGACGTGCTGTCAGAGGGCGATGTGCCCGACGTGCTGTCAGAGGGCGATGTGCCCGACGTGCTGTCAGAGGGCGATGTGCCCGACGTGCTGTCAGAGGGACGTCTCTCCTGTCTCTGTCCCTCTGACGTCTCTCCTGTCTCTGCCCCCCTGACGTCTCTCCTGTCTCTGCCCCCCTGACGTCTCTCCTGTCTCTGCCCCCTGACGTCTCTCCTGTCTCTGCCCCCTGACGTCTCTCCTGTCTCTGCCCCCTGACGTCTCTCCTGTCTCTGCCCCCTGACGTCTCTCCTGTCTCTGTCCCTCTGACGTCTCTCCTGTCTCTGCCCCCCTGACGTCTCTCCTGTCTCTGCCCCCCTGACGTCTCTCCTGTCTCTGCCCCTCTCCTGTCTCTGCCCCCCTGACGTCTCTGCTGTCTCTGCCCCCCTGACGTCTCTCCTGTCTCTGCCCCCTGACGTCTCTCCTGTCTCTGCCCCCCTGACGTCTCTCCTGTCTCTGCCCCCCTGACGTCTCTCCTGTCTCTGCCCCCCTGACGTCTCTCCTGTCTCTGCCCACCTGACGTCTCTCCTGTCTCTGCCCCTCTGACGTCTCTCCTGTCTCTGCCCCCCTGACGTCTCTCCTGTCTCTGCCCACCTGACGTCTCTCCTGTCTCTGTCCCTCTGACGTCTCTGCTGTCTCTGCCCCTGACGTCTCTCCGTCTCTGCCCCTCTCCTGTCTCTGCCTCTGACGTCTCTGCTGTCTCTGCCCCCCTGACGTCTCTGCTGTCTCTGCCCCCCTGACGTCTCTCCTGTCTCTGTCCCTCTGACGTCTCTCCTGTCTCTGCCCCCCTGACGTCTCTCCTGTCTCTGCCCCCTGACGTCTCTCCTGTCTCTGCCCCCCTGACGTCTCTCCTGTCTCTGCCCCCCTGACGTCTCTCCTGTCTCTGCCCACCTGACGTCTCTCCTGTCTCTGTCCCTCTGACGTCTCTGCTGTCTCTGCCCCTGACGTCTCTCCGTCTCTGCCCCTCTCCTGTCTCTGCCTCTGACGTCTCTGCTGTCTCTGCCCCCCTGACGTCTCTGCTGTCTCTGCCCCCCTGACGTCTCTCCTGTCTCTGTCCCTCTGACGTCTCTCCTGTCTCTGCCCCCCTGACGTCTCTCCTGTCTCTGCCCCCTGACGTCTCTCCTGTCTCTGCCCCCCTGACGTCTCTCCTGTCTCTGCCCCCCTGACGTCTCTCCTGTCTCTGCCCACCTGACGTCTCTCCTGTCTCTGTCCCTCTGACGTCTCTGCTGTCTCTGCCCCTGACGTCTCTCCGTCTCTGCCCCTCTCCTGTCTCTGCCTCTGACGTCTCTGCTGTCTCTGCCCCCCTGACGTCTCTGCTGTCTCTGCCCCCCTGACGTCTCTCCTGTCTCTTCCCCTCTCCTGTCTCTTCCCCTCTCCTGTCTCTCTCCCCCTGACGTCTCTGCTGTCTCTGCCCCCCTGACGTCTCTCCTGTCTCTGTCCCTCTGACGTCTCTCCTGTCTCTGCCCCTGACGTCTCTCCTGTCTCTGCCCCTGACGTCTCTCCTGTCTCTGCCCCCCTGACGTCTCTCCTGTCTCTGCCCCCCTGACGTCTCTCCTGTCTCTGCCCCCCTGACGTCTCTCCTGTCTCTGCCCCTCTGACGTCTCTCCTGTCTCTGCCCCCCTGACGTCTCTCCTGTCTCTGCCCCCCTGACGTCTCTCCTGTCTCTGCCCCCCTGACGTCTCTCCTGTCTCTGCCCCCCTGACGTCTCTCCTGTCTCTGCCCCCCTGACGTCTCTCCTGTCTCTGCCCCCCTGACGTCTCTCCTGTCTCTGCCCCCCTGACGTCTCTCCTGTCTCTGTCCCTCTGACGTCTCTGCTGTCTCTGCCCCTGACGTCTCTCCGTCTCTGCCCCTCTCCTGTCTCTGCCTCTGACGTCTCTGCTGTCTCTGCCCCCCTGACGTCTCTGCTGTCTCTGCCCCCCTGACGTCTCTCCTGTCTCTTCCCCTCTCCTGTCTCTTCCCCTCTCCTGTCTCTCTCCCCCTGACGTCTCTGCTGTCTCTGCCCCCCTGACGTCTCTCCTGTCTCTGTCCCTCTGACGTCTCTCCTGTCTCTGCCCCTGACGTCTCTCCTGTCTCTGCCCCTGACGTCTCTCCTGTCTCTGCCCCCCTGACGTCTCTCCTGTCTCTGCCCCCCTGACGTCTCTCCTGTCTCTGCCCCCCTGACGTCTCTCCTGTCTCTGCCCCTCTGACGTCTCTCCTGTCTCTGCCCCCCTGACGTCTCTCCTGTCTGCCCCCCTGACGTCTCTCCTGTCTCTGTCCCTCTGACGTCTCTCCTGTCTCTGCCCCCCTGACGTCTCTCCTGTCTCTGCCCCCCTGACGTCTCTCCTGTCTCTGCCCCCCTGACGTCTCTCCTGTCTCTGCCCCCCTGACGTCTCTCCGTCTCTGCCCCTCTCCTGTCTCTGCCCCCCTGACGTCTCTGCTGTCTCTTCTCACCCCCAGGTCCTCCGTTTCTGCTGTTCTTCTCCGCGCACAGTTGAAGTTCTGCTGAACACTTACAGTAAAGTTCGCGGCTCTGAGGACTGGGCCGAGGTTGTCCCTGAGGAGGAGCAGCAGGTGAGTGAGGGGAACTGAGGAAAACGGCGCTTTTATGGGCGGGGCATCAATCAGCGACACACAGATTAGAATATATGGCAGAGATCCGCGCTTTGCCCCTGCAGTGTGGGGGAACCCCGACCGCGCCCAGGAAACCCCAAATGTGGAGTCAAAAGGTGAAATATTAGTCACACTAAATCCTCAAGGTTTATATCCCCCCCACCATATAAAACTTTACGGAATCAATAATCCCACAATACAAGATCGATAATCCCACAATACAGAATCGATAATCCCACAATACAGGATCGATAATCCCACAATACAGAATCGATAATCCCACAATACAGAATCGATAATCCCACAATACAGAATCGATAATCCCACAATACAAAATCGATAATCCCACAATACAGAATCGATAATCCCACAATACAGAATCGATAATCCCACAATACAGAATCGATAATCCCACAATACAAGATCGATAAACCCACAATACAAGATCAATAATCCCACAATAGAGAATCAATAATCCCACAATACGGAATCAATAATCCCACAATACAAATTCAATAATCCCACAATATGAGTGACAAAATCCGGCTGTATTTTGCTGATCTACCACCAGTGGCCGCTGTTTGTCACTCTGAATTAGTGTTGCACTTCCTCTCCTCACCACTGGAGGCCGCTGTGTTCATCCTAGGACTTGCCTGTACCATAGACGAGCGCTCTGTACCAGTGAGACGCCATCTTGTTTCTGTCTGGGCCTAGGTACAGCCATGAGGCGGTGGAACCTGTGCTGGAGTGACTTGTTCCAGTCTCAGACTCTTTCTCCTCCTTGTATTACCCTTGTGGTCTCCACCTCAGGTCGCTCCTCGGACCACTACTCTTCAGTACTGACCTGCTCCTGGCTTATTCCATCTGGCCACGTCTGTGTCTGGTAACAGGATTGTGGAGCCTGAGCTATGGAACCTTCTGGAGCCTGAGCTATGGAATCTTCTGGAGCCTGAGCTATGGAATCTTCTGGAGCCTGAGCTATGGAATCTTCTGGAGACCTGAGCTATGGAATCTTCTGGAGCCTGAGCTATGGAATCTTCTGGAGACCTGAGCTATGGAATCTTCTGGAGCCTGAGCTGTGGAATCTTCTGGAGACCTGAGCTGTGGAATCTTCTGGAGCCTGAGCTATGGAATCTTCTGGAGACCTGAGCTGTGGAATCTTCTGGAGACCTGAGCTGTGGAATCTTCTGGAGACCTGAGCTGTGGAATCTTCTGGAGACCTGAGCTGTGGAATCTTCTGGAGACCTGAGCTGTGGAATCTTCTGGAGACCTGAGCTGTGGAATCTTCTGGAGACCTGAGCTGTGGAATCTTCTGGAGACCTGAGCTGTGGAATCTTCTGGAGACCTGAGCTGTGGAATCTTCTGGAGACCTGAGCTGTGGAATCTTCTGGAGACCTGAGCTATGAAACCTTCTGGAGACCTGAGCTCGGAGGTTCGGGTCAGTAACATCAGCTGTTTCCTTACTGGCCCGTCCTGATGTGCGAGTATTGGGACAAGTAACTGAGGACTTACAGAATATACAGGGGCTTCTAATCCAGGCTGTGGCTCCTGCCCCCTCCCCGCCTCTTCCAGCCTTCAGGTTTGGGGCGCACCCCTCTCACCCCCTCACTGGGTATTACCATGCTTCTGACACATCAGGCTGTAGCAAGTCCTCCTATTGAGGCCGATGATGGACGTCCTGAGGATACTCGAGGTAAGAAAGGTGGATTTCTATCCGGCCTCGTAACAATCGGCAGTTCCACCTTCCACTTCCAGAGACTCTGAAACAAGGAAATACTCCGAGGCCGATGCTGAACCTGCTCACATGGACAGTGTATAAGAACGTGCCGATAGAAGGGAACGCAGACGGCGGCAAAACCAGTGTCTTATTGTGGGGAACCTGCTCACATGGACAGTGTATAAGAACGTGCCGATAGAAGGGAACGCAGACGGCGGCAAAACCACTGTCTTATTGTGGGGAATCGGCTCACATGGACAGTGTACAAGAACGTGCCGATAGAAGGGAACGCAGACGGCGGCAAAACCAGTGTCTTATTGTGGGGAACCTGAGCACATGGACAGTGTATAAGAACGTGCCGATAGAAGGGAACGCAGACGGCGGCAAAACCACTGTCTTATTGTGGGGAATCGGCTCACATGGACAGTGTACAAGAACGTGCCGATAGAAGGGAACGCAGACGGCGGCAAAACCACTGTCTTATTGTGGGGAATCGGCTCACATGGACAGTGTATAAGAACGTGCCGATAGAAGGGAACGCAGACGGCGGCAAAACCAGTGTCTTATTGTGGGGAACCTGAGCACATGGACAGTGTACAAGAACGTGCCGATAGAAGGGAACGCAGACGGCGGCAAAACCACTGTCTTATTGTGGGGAACCTGAGCACATGGACAGTGTACAAGAACGTGCCGATAGAAGGGAACGCAGACGGCGGCAAAACCACTGTCTTATTGTGGGGAACCTGAGCACATGGACAGTGTACAAGAACGTGCCGATAGAAGGGAACGCAGACGGCGGCAAAACCACTGTCTTATTGTGGGGAATCTGCTCACATGGACAGTGTACAAGAACGTGAGCGTGCCGATAGAAGGGAACGCAGACGGCGGCAAAACCAGTGTCTTATTGTGGGGAATCTGCTCACATGGACAGTGTACAAGAACGTGAGCGTGCCGATAGAAGGGAACGCAGACGGCGGCAAAACCAGTGTCTTATTGTGGGGAACCTGCTCACATGGACAGTGTATAAGAGCGTGCCGATAGAAGGGAACGCAGACGGCGGCAAAACCACTGTCTTATTGTGGGGAATCGGCTCACATGGACAGTGTACAAGAACGTGCCGATAGAAGGGAACGCAGACGGCGGCAAAACCACTGTCTTATTGTGGGGAATCGGCTCACATGGACAGTGTATAAGAATGTGCCGATAGAAGGGAACGCAGACAGCGGCAAAACCAGTGTCTTATTGTGGGGAACCTGAGCACATGGACAGTGTACAAGAGCGTGCCGATAGAAGGGAACGCAGACAGCGGCAAAACCAGTGTCTTATTGTGGGGAACCTGAGCACATGGACAGTGTACAAGAGCGTGCCGATAGAAGGGAACGCAGACGGCGGCAAAACCAGTGTCTTAATGTGGGGAACCTGAGCACATGGACAGTGTATAAGAACGTGCCGATAGAAGGGAACGCAGACGGCGGCAAAACCAGTGTCTTATTGTGGGGAACCTGAGCACATGGACAGTGTACAAGAACGTGCCGATAGAAGGGAACGCAGACGGCGGCAAAACCAGTGTCTTATTGTGGGGAACCTGAGCACATGGACAGTGTACAAGAGCGTGCCGATAGAAGGGAACGCAGACGGCGGCAAAACCAGTGTCTTATTGTGGGGAACCTGAGCACATGGACAGTGTACAAGAACGTGCCGATAGAAGGGAACGCAGACGGCGGCAAAACCACTGTCTTATTGTGGGGAACCTGCTCACATGGACAGTGTACAAGAACGTGCCGATAGAAGGGAACGCAGACGGCGGCAAAACCACTGTCTTATTGTGGGGAACCTGCTCACATGGACAGTGTATAAGAATGTGCCGATAGAAGGGAACGCAGACGGCGGCAAAACCAGTGTCTTATTGTGGGGAACCTGAGCACATGGACAGTGTACAAGAACGTGAGCGTGCCGATAGAAGGGAACGCAGACACCGTTGTGATGGTGGTGGTAGTAGTAGTATTCTCTTAGGGACCTCTCCCCTCTGAGCCGGTGTGATGGTGGTGGTAGTAGTAGTATTCCCTTGGGGACCTCTCCTCTCTGAGCCGGTGTGATGGTGGTGGTAGTAGTATTCCCTTGGGGACCTTTCCCCTCTGAGCCGGTGTGATGGTGGTGGTAGTAGTAGTATTCCCTTGGGGACCTCTCCTCTCTGAGCCGGTGTGATGGTGGTGGTGGTGGTAGTAGTATTCCCTTGTGGACCTCTCCCCTCTGAGCCGGTGTGATGGTGGTAGTAGTAGTATTCCCTTGGGGACCTCTTACTCTCTGAGCCGGTGTGATGGTGGTGGTAGTAGTGTTCCCTTGGGGACCTCTCCTCTCTGAGCCGGTGTGATGGTGGTGGTAGTAGTAGTATTCCCTTGGGGACCTCTCCCCTCTGAGCCGGTGTGATGGTGGTGGTAGTAGTAGTATTCTTTTGGGGACCTCTCCTCTCTGAGCCGGTGTGATGGTGGTAGTAGTAGTATTTCCTTGGGGACCTCTCCTCTCTGAGCCGGTACGATGGTGGTGGTAGTAGTAGTATTCCCTTGGGGACCTCTCCTCTCTGAGCTGGTGTGATGGTGGTGGTAGTAGTAGTATTCTCTTGGGGACCTCTCCTCTCTGAGCCGGTGTGATGGTGGTAGTAGTAGTATTCCCTTGTGGACCTCTCCCCTCTGAGCCGGTGTGATGGTGGAGGTAGTAGTATTCCCTTGGGGACCTCTCCCCTCTGACCCGGTGTGATGGTGGTAGTAGTAGTATTCTCTTGGGGACCTCTCCTCTCTGAGCCGGTGTGATGGTGGTGGTAGTAGTAGTATTCTCTTGGGGACCTCTTCTCTCTGAGCCGGTGTGATGGTGGTGGTAGTAGTATTCCCTTGGGGACCTCTCCTCTCTGAGCCGGTGTGATGGTGGTGGTGGTAGTAGTAGTATTCTCTTGGGGACCTCTCCTCTCTGAGCCGGTGTGATGGTGGTGGTAGTAGTAGTATTCCCTTGGGGACCTCTCCCCTCTGAGCCGGTGTGATGGTGGTGGTAGTAGTAGTATTCCCTTGGGGACCTCTCCTCTCTGAGCCGGTGTGATGGTGGTGGTAGTAGTAGTATTCCCTTGGGGACCTCTCCCCTCTGAGCCGGTGTGATGGTGGTGGTAGTAGTATTCTCTTGGGGACCTCTCCCCTCTGAGCCGGTGTGATGGTGGAGGTAGTAGTATTCCCTTGGGGACCTCTCCTCTCTGAGCCGGTACGATGGTGGTAGTAGTAGTATTCTCTTGGGGACCTCTTCTCTCTGAGCCGGTGTGATGGTGGTGGTAGTAGTATTCTCTTGGGGACCTCTCCTCTCTGAGCCGGTGTGATGGTGGTGGTAGTAGTAGTATTCTCTTGGGGACCTCTTCTCTCTGAGCCGGTGTGATGGTGGTGGTAGTAGTATTCTCTTGGGGACCTCTCCTCTCTGAGCCGGTGTGATGGTGGTGGTAGTAGTATTCTCTTGGGGACCTCTCCTCTCTGAGCCGGTGTGATGGTGGTAGTAGTAGTAGTATTCTCTTGGGGACCTCTTCTCTCTGAGCCGGTGTGATGGTGGTGGTAGTAGTATTCTCTTGGGGACCTCTCCTCTCTGAGCCGGTGTAATGGTGGTGGTAGTAGTAGTATTCCCTTGGGGACCTCTCCTCTCTGAGCCGGTGTGATGGTGGTGGTGGTGGTAGTAGTATTCCCTTGTGGACCTCTCCCCTCTGAGCCGGTGTGATGGTGGTAGTAGTAGTATTCCCTTGGGGACCTCTCCCCTCTGAGCCGGTGTGATGGTGGTGGTAGTAGTAGTATTCCCTTGGGGACCTCTCCCCTCTGAGCCGGTGTGATGGTGGTAGTAGTAGTATTCTCTTGGGGACCTCTCCCCTCTGAGCCGGTGTGATGGTGGTAGTAGTAGTATTTCCTTGGGGACCTCTCCTCTCTGAGCCGGTACGATGGTGGTAGTAGTAGTATTCCCTTGGGGACCTCTCCTCTCTGAGCCGGTACGATGGTGGTGGTGGTAGTAGTAGTATTCCCTTGTGGACCTCTCCCCTCTGAGCCGGTGTGATGGTGGAGGTAGTAGTATTCCCTTGGGGACCTCTCCCCTCTGACCCGGTGTGATGGTGGTAGTAGTAGTATTCTCTTGGGGACCTCTCCTCTCTGAGCCGGTGTGATGGTGGTGGTAGTAGTAGTATTCTCTTGGGGACCTCTCCTCTCTGAGCCGGTGTGATGGTGGTAGTAGTAGTATTCTCTTGGGGACCTCTTCTCTCTGAGCCGGTGTGATGGTGGTAGTAGTAGTAGTATTCTCTTGGGGACCTCTCCCCTCTGAGCCGGTGTGATGGTGGTAGTAGTAGTATTCCCTTGTGGACCTCTCCCCTCTGAACCGGTGTGATGGTGGAGGTAGTAGTATTCCCTTGGGGACCTCTCCCCTCTGAGCCGGTGTGATGGTGGTGGTAGTAGTATTCCCTTGGGGACCTCTCCTCTCTGAGCCGGTGTGATGGTGGTGGTAGTAGTAGTATTCTCTTGGGGACCTCTCCCCTCTGAGCCGGTGTGATGGTGGTGGTAGTAGTATTCCCTTGGGGACCTCTCCTCTCTGAGCCGGTGTGATGGTGGTGGTAGTAGTATTCTCTTGGGGACCTCTTCTCTCTGAGCCGGTGTGATGGTGGTGGTAGTAGTATTCTCTTGGGGACCTCTCCTCTCTGAGCCGGTGTGATGGTGGTGGTAGTAGTAGTATTCCCTTGGGGACCTCTCCCCTCTGAGCCGGTGTGATGGTGGTGGTAGTAGTAGTATTCTCTTGGGGACCTCTTCTTTCTGAGCCGGTGTGATGGTGGTGGTAGTAGTATTATTCTCTTGGGGACCTCTCCCCTCTGAGCCGGTGTGATGGTGGTGGTAGTAGTAGTATTCCCTTGGGGACCTCTCCCCTCTGAGCCGGTGTGATGGTGGTAGTAGTAGTATTCCCTTGGGGACCTCTCCTCTCTGAGCCGGTACGATGGTGGTAGTAGTAGTATTCTCTTGGGGACCTCTTCTCTCTGAGCCGGTGTGATGATGGTGGTAGTAGTAGTATTCTCTTGGGGACCTCTTCTCTCTGAGCCGGTGTGATGGTGGTAGTAGTATTCTCTTGGGGACCTCTCCTCTCTGAGCCGGTGTGATGGTGGTGGTAGTAGTATTCTCTTGGGGACCTCTCCTCTCTGAGCCGGTGTGATGATGGTGGTAGTAGTAGTATTCTCTTGGGGACCTCTCCTCTCTGAGCCGGTGTGATGGTGGTAGTAGTAGTAGTATTCTCTTGGGGACCTCTCCCCTCTGAGCCGGTGTGATGGTGGTAGTAGTAGTATTCTCTTGGGGACCTCTTACTCTCTGAGCCGGTACGATGGTGGTAGTAGTATTCTCTTGGGGACCTCTCCTCTCTGAGCCGGTGTGATGGTGGTGGTAGTAGTATTCTCTTGGGGACCTCTCCTCTCTGAGCCGGTGTGATGATGGTGGTAGTAGTAGTATTCTCTTGGGGACCTCTCCTCTCTGAGCCGGTGTGATGGTGGTAGTAGTAGTAGTATTCTCTTGGGGACCTCTCCTCTCTGAGCCGGTACGATGGTGGTAGTAGTATTCCCTTGGGGACCTCTCCTCTGAGCCGGTGTGATGATGGTGGTAGTAGTAGTATTCTCTTGGGGACCTCTCCTCTCTGAGCCGGTGTGATGGTGGTGCTAGTAGTAGTATTCCCTTGGGGACCTCTTCTCTCTGAGCCGGTGTGATGGTGGTGGTAGTAGTAGTATTCTCTTGGGGACCTCTCCTCTCTGAGCCGGTACGATGGTGGTGGTAGTAGTAGTATTCTCTTGGGGACCTCTCCTCTCTGAGCCGGTGTGATGGTGGTAGTAGTAGTATTCCCTTGGGGACCTCTCCTCTCTGAGCTGGTGTGATGGTGGTAGTAGTAGTATTCTCTTGGGGACCTCTTACTCTCTGAGCCGGTGTGATGGTGGTGGTAGTAGTATTCCCTTGGGGACCTCTCCCCTCTGAGCCCGTGTGATGGTGGTGGTAGTAGTAGTATTCTCTTGGGGACCTCTTACTCTCTGAGCCGGTGTGATGGTGGTGGTAGTAGTATTCCCTTGGGGACCTCTCCTCTCTGAGCCGGTGTGATGGTGGTGGTAGTAGTAGTATTCTCTTGGGGACCTCTCCTCTCTGAGCCGGTGTGATGGTGGTGGTAGTAGTAGTATTCTCTTGGGGACCTCTTCTTTCTGAGCCGGTGTGATGGTGGTGGTAGTAGTAGTATTCTCTTGGGGACCTCTCCCCTCTGAGCCGGTGTGATGGTGGTGGTAGTAGTAGTATTCCCTTGGGGACCTCTCCCCTCTGAGCCGGTGTGATGGTGGTAGTAGTAGTATTCCCTTGGGGACCTCTCCTCTCTGAGCCGGTACGATGGTGGTAGTAGTAGTATTCTCTTGGGGACCTCTTCTCTCTGAGCCGGTGTGATGGTGGTGGTAGTAGTATTCTCTTGGGGACCTCTCCTCTCTGAGCCGGTGTGATGGTGGTGGTAGTAGTAGTATTCTCTTGGGGACCTCTTCTCTCTGAGCCGGTGTGATGGTGGTAGTAGTAGTATTCTCTTGGGGACCTCTTACTCTCTGAGCCGGTACGATGGTGGTAGTAGTATTCTCTTGGGGACCTCTCCTCTCTGAGCCGGTGTGATGGTGGTGGTAGTAGTATTCTCTTGGGGACCTCTTACTCTCTGAGCCGGTACGATGGTGGTAGTAGTATTCTCTTGGGGACCTCTTACTCTCTGAGCCGGTGTGATGGTGGTAGTGGTAGTATTC
The DNA here is from genome assembly GCF_031893055.1 of Leptodactylus fuscus. Taxonomy (NCBI): domain Eukaryota; kingdom Metazoa; phylum Chordata; class Amphibia; order Anura; family Leptodactylidae; genus Leptodactylus; species Leptodactylus fuscus. The sequence continues at coordinate 15,033 of NW_027440638.1, read as the reverse complement.
TCTTGGGGACCTCTCCTCTCTGAGCCGGTATGATGGTGGTAGTAGTATTCTCTTGGGGACCTCTCCTCTCTGAGCCGGTGTGATGATGGTGGTAGTAGTAGTATTCTCTTGGGGACCTCTCCTCTCTGAGCCGGTGTGATGGTGGTGGTAGTAGTAGTATTCTCTTGGGGACCTCTCCCCTCTGAGCCGGTGTGATGGTGGTAGTAGTAGTATTCTCTTGGGGACCTCTTACTCTCTGAGCCGGTACGATGGTGGTAGTAGTATTCTCTTGGGGACCTCTCCTCTCTGAGCCGGTGTGATGGTGGTGGTAGTAGTATTCTCTTGGGGACCTCTCCTCTCTGAGCCGGTGTGATGATGGTGGTAGTAGTAGTATTCTCTTGGGGACCTCTCCCCTCTGAGCCGGTGTGATGGTGGTGGTAGTAGTAGTATTCTCTTGGGGACCTCTCCTCTCTGAGCCGGTGTGATGGTGGTGCTAGTAGTAGTATTCCCTTGGGGACCTCTTCTCTCTGAGCCGGTGTGATGGTGGTGGTAGTAGTAGTATTCTCTTGGGGACCTCTCCTCTCTGAGCCGGTACGATGGTGGTGGTAGTAGTAGTATTCTCTTGGGGACCTCTCCTCTCTGAGCCGGTGTGATGGTGGTAGTAGTAGTATTCCCTTGGGGACCTCTCCTCTCTGAGCTGGTGTGATGGTGGTAGTAGTAGTATTCTCTTGGGGACCTCTTACTCTCTGAGCCGGTGTGATGGTGGTGGTAGTAGTATTCCCTTGGGGACCTCTCCCCTCTGAGCCCGTGTGATGGTGGTGGTAGTAGTAGTATTCTCTTGGGGACCTCTTACTCTCTGAGCCGGTGTGATGGTGGTGGTAGTAGTATTCCCTTGGGGACCTCTCCCCTCTGAGCCGGTGTGATGGTGGAGGTAGTAGTATTCCCTTGGGGACCTCTCCTCTCTGAGCCGGTGTGATGGTGGTGGTAGTAGTAGTATTCTCTTGGGGACCTCTCCTCTCTGAGCCGGTGTGATGGTGGTGGTGGTAGTAGTATTCTCTTGGGGACCTCTCCTCTCTGAGCCGGTACGATGGTGGTAGTAGTATTCTCTTGGGGACCTCTCCTCTCTGAGCCGGTGTGATGGTGGTGGTAGTAGTAGTATTCCCTTGGGGACCTCTCCTCTCTGAGCCGGTGTGATGGTGGTAGTAGTAGTAGTATTTCCTTGGGGACCTCTTACTCTCTGAGCCGGTGTGATGGTGGTAGTGGTAGTATTCTCTTGGGGACCTCTCCTCTCTGAGCCGGTACGATGGTGGTAGTAGTATTCCCTTGGGGACCTCTCCTCTCTGAGCCGGTGTGATGGTGGTGGTAGTAGTAGTATTCTCTTGTGGACCTCTCCTCTCTGAGCCGGTGTGATGGTGGTGGTAGTAGTAGTATTCCCTTGGGGACCTCTCCTCTCTGAGCCGGTGTGATGGTGGTGGTAGTAGTAGTATTCTCTTGGGGACCTCTCCCCTCTGAGCCGGTGTGATGGTGGTAGTAGTAGTATTCTCTTGGGGACCTCTCCTCTCTGAGCCGGTACGATGGTGGTAGTAGTAGTATTCTCTTGGGGACCTCTTACTCTCTGAGCCGGTGTGATGGTGGTAGTAGTAGTATTCTCTTGGGGACCTCTCCTCTCTGAGCCGGTGTGATGGTGGTGGTAGTAGTAGTATTCCCTTGGGGACCTCTCCCCTCTGAGCCGGTGTGATGGTGGTGGTAGTAGTAGTATTCTCTTGGGGACCTCTTCTTTCTGAGCCGGTGTGATGGTGGTGGTAGTAGTAGTATTCTCTTGGGGACCTCTCCCCTCTGAGCCGGTGTGATGGTGGTGGTAGTAGTAGTATTCCCTTGGGGACCTCTCCCCTCTGAGCCGGTGTGATGGTGGTAGTAGTAGTATTCTCTTGGGGACCTCTTACTCTCTGAGCCGGTGTGATGGTGGTAGTAGTAGTATTCTCTTGGGGACCTCTCCCCTCTGAGCCGGTGTGATGGTGGTGGTAGTAGTAGTATTCCCTTGGGGACCTCTCCTCTCTGAGCCGGTACGATGGTGGTAGTAGTAGTATTCTCTTGGGGACCTCTTCTCTCTGAGCCGGTGTGATGGTGGTGGTAGTAGTATTCTCTTGGGGACCTCTCCTCTCTGAGCCGGTGTGATGATGGTGGTAGTAGTAGTATTCTCTTGGGGACCTCTTCTCTCTGAGCCGGTGTGATGGTGGTAGTAGTATTCTCTTGGGGACCTCTCCTCTCTGAGCCGGTGTGATGGTGGTGGTAGTAGTATTCTCTTGGGGACCTCTCCTCTCTGAGCCAGTGTGATGGTGGTAGTAGTATTCTCTTGGGGACCTCTCCTCTCTGATCCGGTGTGATGGTGGTGGTAGTAGTATTCTCTTGGGGACCTCTCCCCTCTGAGCCGGTGTGATGGTGGTAGTAGTAGTATTCTCTTGGGGACCTCTTACTCTCTGAGCCGGTACGATGGTGGTAGTAGTATTCTCTTGGGGACCTCTCCTCTCTGAGCCGGTGTGATGGTGGTGGTAGTAGTATTCTCTTGGGGACCTCTCCTCTCTGAGCCGGTGTGATGATGGTGGTAGTAGTAGTATTCTCTTGGGGACCTTTCCTCTCTGAGCCGGTGTGATGGTGGTAGTAGTAGTAGTATTCTCTTGGGGACCTCTCCTCTCTGAGCCGGTACGATGGTGGTAGTAGTATTCCCTTGGGGACCTCTCCTCTGAGCCGGTGTGATGATGGTGGTAGTAGTAGTATTCTCTTGGGGACCTCTCCTCTCTGAGCCGGTGTGATGGTGGTGCTAGTAGTAGTATTCCCTTGGGGACCTCTTCTCTCTGAGCCGGTGTGATGGTGGTGGTAGTAGTAGTATTCTCTTGGGGACCTCTCCTCTCTGAGCCGGTACGATGGTGGTGGTAGTAGTAGTATTCTCTTGGGGACCTCTCCTCTCTGAGCCGGTGTGATGGTGGTAGTAGTAGTATTCCCTTGGGGACCTCTCCTCTCTGAGCTGGTGTGATGGTGGTAGTAGTAGTATTCTCTTGGGGACCTCTTACTCTCTGAGCCGGTGTGATGGTGGTGGTAGTAGTATTCCCTTGGGGACCTCTCCCCTCTGAGCCCGTGTGATGGTGGTGGTAGTAGTAGTATTCTCTTGGGGACCTCTTACTCTCTGAGCCGGTGTGATGGTGGTGGTAGTAGTATTCCCTTGGGGACCTCTCCTCTCTGAGCCGGTGTGATGGTGGTGGTAGTAGTAGTATTCTCTTGGGGACCTCTCCTCTCTGAGCCGGTGTGATGGTGGTGGTAGTAGTAGTATTCTCTTGGGGACCTCTTCTTTCTGAGCCGGTGTGATGGTGGTGGTAGTAGTAGTATTCTCTTGGGGACCTCTCCCCTCTGAGCCGGTGTGATGGTGGTGGTAGTAGTAGTATTCCCTTGGGGACCTCTCCCCTCTGAGCCGGTGTGATGGTGGTAGTAGTAGTATTCCCTTGGGGACCTCTCCTCTCTGAGCCGGTACGATGGTGGTAGTAGTAGTATTCTCTTGGGGACCTCTTCTCTCTGAGCCGGTGTGATGGTGGTGGTAGTAGTATTCTCTTGGGGACCTCTCCTCTCTGAGCCGGTGTGATGGTGGTGGTAGTAGTAGTATTCTCTTGGGGACCTCTTCTCTCTGAGCCGGTGTGATGGTGGTAGTAGTAGTATTCTCTTGGGGACCTCTTACTCTCTGAGCCGGTACGATGGTGGTAGTAGTATTCTCTTGGGGACCTCTCCTCTCTGAGCCGGTGTGATGGTGGTGGTAGTAGTATTCTCTTGGGGACCTCTCCTCTCTGAGCCGGTGTGATGATGGTGGTAGTAGTAGTATTCTCTTGGGGACCTCTCCTCTCTGAGCCGGTGTGATGGTGGTAGTAGTAGTAGTATTCTCTTGGGGACCTCTCCCCTCTGAGCCGGTGTGATGGTGGTAGTAGTAGTATTCTCTTGGGGACCTCTTACTCTCTGAGCCGGTACGATGGTGGTAGTAGTATTCTCTTGGGGACCTCTCCTCTCTGAGCCGGTGTGATGGTGGTGGTAGTAGTATTCTCTTGGGGACCTCTCCTCTCTGAGCCGGTGTGATGATGGTGGTAGTAGTAGTATTCTCTTGGGGACCTCTCCTCTCTGAGCCGGTGTGATGGTGGTAGTAGTAGTAGTATTCTCTTGGGGACCTCTCCTCTCTGAGCCGGTACGATGGTGGTAGTAGTATTCCCTTGGGGACCTCTCCTCTCTGAGCCGGTACGATGGTGGTGGTAGTAGTAGTATTCTCTTGGGGACCTCTCCTCTCTGAGCCGGTGTGATGGTGGTAGTAGTAGTATTCCCTTGGGGACCTCTCCTCTCTGAGCTGGTGTGATGGTGGTAGTAGTAGTATTCTCTTGGGGACCTCTTACTCTCTGAGCCGGTGTGATGGTGGTGGTAGTAGTATTCCCTTGGGGACCTCTCCCCTCTGAGCCCGTGTGATGTGGTGGTAGTAGTAGTATTCTCTTGGGGACCTCTTACTCTCTGAGCCGGTGTGATGGTGGTGGTAGTAGTAGTATTCTCTTGGGGACCTCTCCTCTCTGAGCCGGTGTGATGGTGGTAGTAGTAGTATTCTCTTGGGGACCTCTCCTCTCTGAGCCGGTGTGATGGTGGTGGTAGTAGTAGTATTTCCTTGGGGACCTCTCCTCTCTGCGCCGGTGTGATGGTGGTGGTGGTGGTGGTAGTAGTAGTATTCCCTTGGGGACCTCTCCTCTCTGAGCCGGTGTGATGGTGGTAGTAGTAGTAGTATTTCCTTGGGGACCTCTTACTCTCTGAGCCGGTGTGATGGTGGTAGTGGTAGTATTCTCTTGGGGACCTCTCCTCTCTGAGCCGGTACGATGGTGGTAGTAGTATTCCCTTGGGGACCTCTCCTCTCTGAGCCGGTGTGATGGTGGTGGTAGTAGTAGTATTCTCTTGTGGACCTCTCCTCTCTGAGCCGGTGTGATGGTGGTGGTAGTAGTAGTATTCCCTTGGGGACCTCTCCTCTCTGAGCCGGTGTGATGGTGGTGGTAGTAGTATTCTCTTGGGGACCTCTCCTCTCTGAGCCGGTGTGATGATGGTGGTAGTAGTAGTATTCTCTTGGGGACCTCTCCTCTCTGAGCCGGTGTGATGGTGGTGGTAGTAGTAGTATTCTCTTGGGGACCTCTCCTCTCTGAGCCGGTGTGATGGTGGTGGTAGTAGTATTCTCTTGGGGACCTCTCCTCTCTGAGCCGGTGTGATGATGGTGGTAGTAGTAGTATTCTCTTGGGGACCTCTCCTCTCTGAGCCGGTGTGATGGTGGTGGTAGTAGTAGTATTCTCTTGGGGACCTCTCCCCTCTGAGCCGGTGTGATGGTGGTAGTAGTAGTATTCTCTTGGGGACCTCTTACTCTCTGAGCCGGTGTGATGGTGGTAGTAGTAGTATTCTCTTGGGGACCTCTCCTCTCTGAGCCGGTACGATGGTGGTAGTAGTAGTATTCTCTTGTGGACCTCTCCCCTCTGAGCCGGTGTGATGGTGGTGGTAGTAGTAGTATTCTCTTGTGGACCTCTCCTCTCTGAGCCGGTGTGATGGTGGTGGTAGTAGTATTCTCTTGGGGACCTCTCCTCTCTGAGCCGGTACGATGGTGGTAGTAGTAGTATTCTCTTGGGGACCTCTCCCCTCTGAGCCGGTGTGATGGTGGTGGTAGTAGTAGTATTCTCTTGTGGACCTCTCCTCTCTGAGCCGGTGTGATGGTGGTGGTAGTAGTAGTATTCTCTTGGGGACCTCTCCTCTCTGAGCCGGTGTGATGGTGGTGGTAGTAGTATTCTCTTGGGGACCTCTCCTCTCTGAGCCGGTGTGATGGTGGTGGTAGTAGTATTCTCTTGGGGACCTCTCCTCTCTGAGCCGGTACGATGGTGGTAGTAGTAGTATTCTCTTGGGGACCTCTTACTCTCTGAGCCGGTGTGATGGTGGTAGTAGTAGTATTCTCTTGGGGACCTCTCCCCTCTGAGCCGGTGTGATGGTGGTAGTAGTAGTATTCTCTTGGGGACCTCTCCCCTCTGAGCCGGTGTGATGGTGGTGGTAGTAGTAGTATTCTCTTGTGGACCTCTCCTCTCTGAGCCGGTGTGATGGTGGTGGTAGTAGTAGTATTCTCTTGGGGACCTCTCCTCTCTGAGCCGGTGTGATGGTGGTGGTAGTAGTATTCTCTTGGGGACCTCTCCTCTCTGAGCCGGTGTGATGGTGGTGGTAGTAGTATTCTCTTGGGGACCTCTCCTCTCTGAGCCGGTACGATGGTGGTAGTAGTAGTATTCTCTTGGGGACCTCTCCCCTCTGAGCCGGTGTGATGGTGGTAGTAGTAGTATTCTCTTGGGGACCTCTCCCCTCTGAGCCGGTGTGATGGTGGTAGTAGTAGTATTCTCTTGTGGACCTCTCCTCTCTGAGCCGGTGTGATGGTGGTGGTAGTAGTAGTATTCTCTTGGGGACCTCTCCTCTCTGAGCCGGTGTGATGGTGGTGGTAGTAGTATTCTCTTGGGGACCTCTCCTCTCTGAGCCGGTGTGATGGTGGTGGTAGTAGTATTCTCTTGGGGACCTCTCCTCTCTGAGCCGGTGTGATGGTGGTGGTAGTAGTAGTATTCTCTTGGGGACCTCTCCTCTCTGAGCCGGTGTGATGGTGGTGGTGGTAGTAGTATTCTCTTGGGGACCTCTCCTCTCTGAGCCGGTGTGATGGTGGTGGTAGTAGTAGTATTCTCTTGGGGACCTCTCCTCTCTGAGCCGGTGTGATGGTGGTGGTAGTAGTATTCTCTTGGGGACCTCTCCTCTCTGAGCCGGTGTGATGGTGGAGGTAGTAGTATTCCCTTGGGGACCTCTCCCCTCTGAGCCGGTGTGATGGTGGTGGTGGTAGTAGTAGTATTCTCTTGTGGACCTCTCCTCTCTGAGCCGGTGTGATGGTGGTGGTAGTAGTATTCTCTTGGGGACCTCTCCTCTCTGAGCCGGTGTGATGGTGGTAGTAGTAGTATTCCCTTGGGGACCTCTCCTCTCTGAGCCGGTGTGATGGTGGTGGTAGTAGTATTCTCTTGGGGACCTCTCCTCTCTGAGCCGGTGTGATGGTGGTGGTGGTAGTAGTATTCTCTTGGGGACCTCTCCTCTCTGAGCCGGTGTGATGGTGGTGGTAGTAGTAGTATTCTCTTGGGGACCTCTCCTCTCTGAGCCGGTGTGATGGTGGTGGTAGTAGTATTCTCTTGGGGACCTCTCCTCTCTGAGCCGGTACGATGGTGGTGGTAATAGTAGTATTCTCTTGGGGACCTCTCCTCTCTGAGCCGGTACGATGGTGGTAGTAGTAGTAGTATTCTCTTGGGGACCTCTCCTCTCTGAGCCGGTGTGATGGTGGTGGTAGTAGTAGTAGTATTCTCTTGGGGACCTCTCCCCTCTGAGCCGGTGTGATGGTGGTAGTAGTAGTATTCTCTTGGGGACCTCTCCCCTCTGAGCCGGTGTGATGGTGGTAGTAGTAGTATTCTCTTGTGGACCTCTCCTCTCTGAGCCGGTGTGATGGTGGTGGTAGTAGTAGTATTCTCTTGGGGACCTCTCCTCTCTGAGCCGGTGTGATGGTGGTGGTAGTAGTATTCTCTTGGGGACCTCTCCTCTCTGAGCCGGTGTGATGGTGGTGGTAGTAGTATTCTCTTGGGGACCTCTCCTCTCTGAGCCGGTGTGATGGTGGTGGTAGTAGTAGTATTCTCTTGGGGACCTCTCCTCTCTGAGCCGGTGTAATGGTGGTGGTAGTAGTATTCTCTTGGGGACCTCTCCTCTCTGAGCCGGTGTGATGGTGGTGGTGGTAGTAGTATTCTCTTGGGGACCTCTCCTCTCTGAGCCGGTGTGATGGTGGTGGTGGTAGTAGTATTCTCTTGGGGACCTCTCCTCTCTGAGCCGGTGTGATGGTGGTGGTAGTAGTATTCTCTTGGGGACCTCTCCTCTCTGAGCCGGTGTGATGGTGGAGGTAGTAGTATTCCCTTGGGGACCTCTCCCCTCTGAGCCGGTGTGATGGTGGTGGTGGTAGTAGTAGTATTCTCTTGTGGACCTCTCCTCTCTGAGCCGGTGTGATGGTGGTGGTAGTAGTATTCTCTTGGGGACCTCTCCTCTCTGAGCCGGTGTGATGGTGGTAGTAGTAGTATTCCCTTGGGGACCTCTCCTCTCTGAGCCGGTGTGATGGTGGTGGTAGTAGTATTCTCTTGGGGACCTCTCCTCTCTGAGCCGGTGTGATGGTGGTGGTGGTAGTAGTATTCTCTTGGGGACCTCTCCTCTCTGAGCCGGTGTGATGGTGGTGGTAGTAGTAGTATTCTCTTGGGGACCTCTCCTCTCTGAGCCGGTGTGATGGTGGTGGTAGTAGTATTCTCTTGGGGACCTCTCCTCTCTGAGCCGGTACGATGGTGGTGGTAATAGTAGTATTCTCTTGGGGACCTCTCCTCTCTGAGCCGGTGTGATGGTGGTGGTAGTAGTAGTATTCTCTTGGGGACCTCTCCCCTCTGAGCCGGTGTGATGATGGTGGTGGTAGTATTCCCTTGGGGACCTCTCCCCTCTGAGCTGGTGTGATGGTGGTGGTAGTAGTAGTATTCTCTTGGGGACCTCTTACTCTCTGAGCCGGTGTGATGGTGGTGGTAGTAGTAGTATTCTCTTGGGGACCTCTCCTCTCTGAGCCGGTGTGATGGTGGTGGTAGTATTCTCTTGGGGACCTCTTACTCTCTGAGCCGGTGTGATGGTGGTAGTAGTAGTATTCTCTTGGGGACCTCTCCTCTCTGAGCCGGTGTGATGGTGGTGGTAGTATTCTCTTGGGGACCTCTTACTCTCTGAGCCGGTGTGATGGTGGTGGTAGTAGTAGTATTCTCTTGGGGACCTCTTACTCTCTGAGCCGGTACGATGGTGGTAGTAGTATTCTCTTGGGGACCTCTTACTCTCTGAGCCGGTACGATGGTGGTAGTAGTAGTATTCTCTTGGGGACCTCTTACTCTCTGAGCCGGTGTGATGGTGGTGGTAGTAGTATTCTCTTGGGGACCTCTCCCCTCTGAGCCGGTGTGATGATGATGGTGGTGGTAGTAGTAGTATTCTCTTGGGGACCTCTTACTCTCTGAGCCGGTGTGATGGTGGTAGTAGTAGTAGTATTCTCTTGGGGACCTCTCCCCTCTGAGCCGGTGTGATGATGATGGTGGTGGTAGTAGTAGTATTCTCTTGGGGACCTCTTACTCTCTGAGCCGGTGTGATGGTGGTGGTAGTAGTAGTATTCTCTTGGGGACCTCTTCTCTCTGAGCCGGTGTGATGATGGTGGTGGTAGTAGTAGTATTCTCTTGGGGACCTCTTCTCTCTGAGCCGGTACGATGGTGGTAGTAGTATTCTCTTGGGGACCTCTTACTCTCTGAGCCGGTGTGATGGTGGTGGTGGTAGTAGTAGTATTCTCTTGTGGACCTCTCCTCTCTGAGCCGGTGTGATGGTGGTGGTAGTAGTATTCTCTTGGGGACCTCTCCTCTCTGAGCCGGTGTGATGGTGGTAGTAGTAGTATTCCCTTGGGGACCTCTCCTCTCTGAGCCGGTGTGATGGTGGTGGTAGTAGTATTCTCTTGGGGACCTCTCCTCTCTGAGCCGGTGTGATGGTGGTGGTGGTAGTAGTATTCTCTTGGGGACCTCTCCTCTCTGAGCCGGTGTGATGGTGGTGGTAGTAGTAGTATTCTCTTGGGGACCTCTCCTCTCTGAGCCGGTGTGATGGTGGTGGTAGTAGTATTCTCTTGGGGACCTCTCCTCTCTGAGCCGGTACGATGGTGGTGGTAATAGTAGTATTCTCTTGGGGACCTCTCCTCTCTGAGCCGGTGTGATGGTGGTGGTAGTAGTAGTATTCTCTTGGGGACCTCTCCCCTCTGAGCCGGTGTGATGATGGTGGTGGTAGTATTCCCTTGGGGACCTCTCCCCTCTGAGCTGGTGTGATGGTGGTGGTAGTAGTAGTATTCTCTTGGGGACCTCTTACTCTCTGAGCCGGTGTGATGGTGGTGGTAGTAGTAGTATTCTCTTGGGGACCTCTCCTCTCTGAGCCGGTGTGATGGTGGTGGTAGTATTCTCTTGGGGACCTCTTACTCTCTGAGCCGGTGTGATGGTGGTAGTAGTAGTATTCTCTTGGGGACCTCTCCTCTCTGAGCCGGTGTGATGGTGGTGGTAGTATTCTCTTGGGGACCTCTTACTCTCTGAGCCGGTGTGATGGTGGTGGTAGTAGTAGTATTCTCTTGGGGACCTCTTACTCTCTGAGCCGGTACGATGGTGGTAGTAGTATTCTCTTGGGGACCTCTTACTCTCTGAGCCGGTACGATGGTGGTAGTAGTAGTATTCTCTTGGGGACCTCTTACTCTCTGAGCCGGTGTGATGGTGGTGGTAGTAGTATTCTCTTGGGGACCTCTCCCCTCTGAGCCGGTGTGATGATGATGGTGGTGGTAGTAGTAGTATTCTCTTGGGGACCTCTTACTCTCTGAGCCGGTGTGATGGTGGTAGTAGTAGTAGTATTCTCTTGGGGACCTCTCCCCTCTGAGCCGGTGTGATGATGATGGTGGTGGTAGTAGTAGTATTCTCTTGGGGACCTCTTACTCTCTGAGCCGGTGTGATGGTGGTGGTAGTAGTAGTATTCTCTTGGGGACCTCTTCTCTCTGAGCCGGTGTGATGATGGTGGTGGTAGTAGTAGTATTCTCTTGGGGACCTCTTCTCTCTGAGCCGGTACGATGGTGGTAGTAGTATTCTCTTGGGGACCTCTTACTCTCTGAGCCGGTGTGATGGTGGTAGTAGTATTCTCTTGGGGACCTCTTACTCTCTGAGCCGGTGTGATGGTGGTGCAGGCATGACTCAGGTGTCCAGGATGCAGTGAACCAGGTAACTGTTTCTTACCTGACATGAGGAGCAGCAGCGGTCGCTTGCAGATAGGAGTAGTAGTGCACAGTTCCATCCTCCTGCCTTGGTTGTAGGAGGCTGCTCAGAGGTGTTACAGGCTCGGGGATTTAAGTCCACAACTCCTCCTCCTCTCGTACCACTCCCCACCTGGGATGTTGGTGGATGTTGAGGTGTTGGAACTGCACAGGGTGACTGCTACTACTAGACTGGTCTTCAACAGTCTCCAGAAAGACTATAGTCTCCTATAACCCCGCCCACTGACCTGTGATTGGCCAGGGCTGAACCAAGGCAAGGGTTTTGAACTGTGAAGGGGGAAAAATAACAAGGAAAAGCACAACAGACAAACAGCAGAAGTAGCGGCACTCCAGGATGCTGCACCGGGACCTGCCTATGTGCTGCCTATAATTTGGTGCATGTAAGACCTGGTGATAAATGGAACACGGCATTCAGATCTGGTTGTGGACACTTTGGGTACTTAGTCATGTCTTTTGGACGGTGTAACGCAGCCGCCACCTTTCAGCATTTCATTGATGACATCTTCTGCTAGATCAGCTTGTAGTCATTTATCTGGATGATATACTAATCTCCTCCGACTCTGAAGAAGAATACCGAAACCATGTCAGAGTTGTGCCACGGCGTCTTCTTGGGTTCTGTTCTTTCTACTGTAGGACAGCGGGTGGACTTCTGTAAGATTCCAGCAATCACTGACTGGCCAACCCCACGGAACGTGAAAGAGGTCCAGGGCTGGTGGGATTTGCTCGTTCCTACAGATGGTTTATTAAGAATGTTTCAGCTCTAACCGCACCAATCCATTAACCAGGACAAGGGGAAGAGCAATGGTTTGGCCTTCTCAAGCTCAGGATGTCGTCCTTTGTCTAAAGACCAAATTGACCCCAACCCCTTTCCAGACTCGCCCTGACCCTGAACTTGTCTTTATCGTTGCTGCTTCTGACTGTGCCGTAGGGGCAATTCTATCACTAAGAACTGGAGGGGAGGACTTGCTGCGTCCTTGTGCTTATTATTCTAGAAGATTGACCTTCTCAGAGAAGAATTGTGATGGAGGACACCAGGAGCTTCTGGCCATCGTTGCTGATTTTCAGGAGTGGCCCAGCAGATAGTGGAGCTATTGGACCATCGTCAGAGCTGCTGAATGTTTGTCTCCCCGTCAAGCTCGGTGGGTCTGATACTGACCAAATTTCATCTTGTGATCTCTTATAGACCTGGCTCCGAAACGGAAAAGCTGCCGCCGTATCCAGACTGTTCTCTAATGGCTCCCCACCACCTGCCCCACCAACTACCATTCTGTCAGATTCCAATCTTGTGGGGTCATTACTAACCAGGATCTGCTGGAAGAGATAAGAGCGGGATAGGAGACCGATCCGGTTCTTCTGAATCCCCCAGATGACGGATCCTGTACAATGTGTAGGGACTCGTACACGTTGCATTTATGTGCCAACGACTAAGAGAAGTCCAGTTTATTTCTGACTCCGAGCAGCAGGTCACGTTCAGAAGACAAAAGAACTTGTGTCCCTTCATTGGTGGCCTAATGATTAAGAGGACGTGAAGGAATGTTTCTTCTTGTAATAAAACTCCTCGCGCTCCGCCAGCGCCTCTTTGCAGCGTCTTCAATGACTTCCCCTTCTTGGGGGTTCTTATCTAGGGACTTTATTGTATTTCCTGCCTCTAAGGGGAAAAATGCCATCTTACTTGGGGCTGACCGACTGACCAAAGCAGCTCACTGTATCCCAGGTTCTGGTATGGAGCTGAGCTGCAGTAATAGTGCCCGACCGCTATACAGTGTGTGGAGCTGAGCTGCAGTAACAGTGCCCGACCGCTATACAGTGTGTGGAGCTGAGCTGCGGTAACAGTGCCCGACCGCTATACAGTGTGTGGAGCTGAGCTGCGGTAACAGTGCCCGACCGCTATACAGTGTGTGGAGCTGAGCTGCGGTAACAGTGCCCGACCGCTATACAGTGTGTGGAGCTGAGCTGCGGTAACAGTGCCCGACCGCTATACAGTGTGTGGAGCTGAGCTGCGGTAACAGTGCCCGACCGCTATACAGTGTGTGGAGCTGAGCTGTGGTAACAGTCCCTGACCGCTATACAGTGTGTGGAGCTGAGCTGCGGTAACAGTGCCCGACCGCTATACAGTGTGTGGAGCTGAGCTGCGGTAACAGTGCCCGACCGCTATACAGTGTGTGGAGCTGAGCTGCGGTAACAGTGCCCGACCGCTATACAGTGTGTGGAGCTGAGCTGCGGTAACAGTCCCTGACCGCTATACAGTGTGTGGAGCTGAGCTGCGGTAACAGTGCCCGACCGCTATACAGTGTGTGGAGCTGAGCTGCGGTAACAGTGCCCGACCGCTATACAGTGTGTGGAGCTGAGCTGCGGTAACAGTGCCCGACCGCTATACAGTGTGTGGAGCTGAGCTGCGGTAACAGTGCCCGACCGCTATACAGTGTGTGGAGCTGAGCTGCGGTAACAGTGTCCGACCGCTATACAGTGTGTGGAGCTGAGCTGCGGTAACAGTGCCCGACCGCTATACAGTGTGTGGAGCTGAGCTGCGGTAACAGTGTCCGACCGCTATACAGTGTGTGGAGCTGAGCTGCGGTAACAGTCCCTGACCGCTATACAGTGTGTGGAGCTGAGCTGTGGTAACAGTCCCTGACCGCTATACAGTGTGTGGAGCTGAGCTGTGGTAACAGTGCCCGACCGCTATACAGTGTGTGGAGCTGAGCTGCGGTAACAGTGCCCGACCGCTATACAGTGTGTGGAGCTGAGCTGCGGTAACAGTGCCCGACCGCTATACAGTGTGTGGAGCTGAGCTGTGGTAACAGTCCCTGACCGCTATACAGTGTGTGGAGCTGAGCTGCGGTAACAGTGCCCGACCGCTATACAGTATGTGGAGCTGAGCTGCGGTAACAGTGCCCGACCGCTATACAGTGTGTGGAGCTGAGCTGCGGTAACAGTCCCTGACCGCTATACAGTGTGTGGAGCTGAGCTGCGGTAACAGTGCCCGACCGCTATACAGTGTGTGGAGCTGAGCTGCGGTAACAGTGTCCGACCGCTATACAGTGTGTGGAGCTGAGCTGCGGTAACAGTGCCCGACCGCTATACAGTGTGTGGAGCTGAGCTGTGGTAACAGTCCCTGACCGCTATACAGTGTGTGGAGCTGAGCTGCGGTAACAGTGTCCGACCGCTATACAGTGTGTGGAGCTGAGCTGCGGTAACAGTGCCCGACCGCTATACAGTGTGTGGAGCTGAGCTGTGGTAACAGTCCCTGACCGCTATACAGTGTGTGGAGCTGAGCTGCGGTAACAGTGCCCGACCGCTATACAGTGTGTGGAGCTGAGCTGCGGTAACAGTGCCCGACCGCTATACAGTGTGTGGAGCTGAGCTGCGGTAACAGTCCCTGACCGCTATACAGTGTGTGGAGCTGAGCTGCGGTAACAGTGCCCGACCGCTATACAGTGTGTGGAGCTGAGCTGCGGTAACAGTGTCCGACCGCTATACAGTGTGTGGAGCTGAGCTGCGGTAACAGTGCCCGACCGCTATACAGTGTGTGGAGCTGAGCTGCGGTAACAGTGCCCGACCGCTATACAGTGTGTGGAGCTGAGCTGCGGTAACAGTGCCCGACCGCTATACAGTGTGTGGAGCTGAGCTGCGGTAACAGTGTCCGACCGCTATACAGTGTGTGGAGCTGAGCTGCGGTAACAGTGTCCGACCGCTATACAGTGTGTGGAGCTGAGCTGCGGTAACAGTGCCCGACCGCTATACAGTGTGTGGAGCTGAGCTGCGGTAACAGTGCCCGACCGCTATACAGTGTGTGGAGCTGAGCTGCGGTAACAGTGTCCGACCGCTATACAGTGTGTGGAGCTGAGCTGGGGATTGGGGGGCGTGGGGCTCTGGGGATTGGGGGCCCTGGGGTTTGGGGGGCCCCTGGGGATTGCCTTCCTGCTCTGCTCATGACTCTCAGCTATTCTTCCTTCCAGAAACATCCCCACTTCTTCCAGTCCGTGTTCTCACTGTCCAGCAGTCCACGCTCTCTGCAACACCTGTGCCGCTGCGCTCTGCGCTCCCACCTGGAGGGACGACTCCCAGAGACTCTGCCACAGATCCCCCTGCCCGCCCCACTCTTACAG
>NW_027440637.1:0-75608 GCF_031893055.1 Leptodactylus fuscus | reverse complement strand
TTACACGATCAATGAAACCCTATGGGGAAAATCAAACTCCGACATGGTACAAGTTGCAAGATCACCCAGCTAGCCTATGATGGGCTGTCACTAGATAGGCTTAACTGTCAACTTTCCCATGGCTGCGTCATTCTCAGCCCGAGCTACACTCAAGAGTACACGATCAATGAAGCGCTAAGGGGAAAGTAGAAATCCTGCTTCATACAATTTGCCGAGTAAGCGATCAATGAAACCCTATGGTGAAAATCAAACTCCGGCATGATACAAGTTGCAAGATCACCCAGCTAGCCTATGATGGGTTGTCACTAGATAGGCTTAACTGTCAACTTTCCCATGGCTGCGACCTTCTCAGCCCGAGCTATACTCAAGAGTACACGATCAATGAAACCCTATGGGGAAAATCAAACTCCGACATGGTACAAGTTGCAAGATCACCCAGCTAGCCTATGATGGGCTGTCACTAGATAGGCTTAACTGTCAACTTTCCCATGGTTGCGACATTCTCAGCCCGATCTACACTCAAGAGTACACGATCAATGAAGCGCTAAGGGGAAAGTAGAAATCCTGCTTCATTCAAGTTGCCGAGCAAGCGATCAATGAAACCCTATGGTGAAAATCAAACTCCGGCATGATACAAGTTGCAAGATCACCCAGCTAGCCTATGATGGGTTGTCACTAGATAGGCTTAACTGTCAACTTTCCCATGGCTGCGTCATTCTCAGCCCGATCTACACTCAAGAGTACACGATCAATGAAGCGCTAAGGGGTAAGTAGAAATCCTGCTTCATTCAAATTGCCGAGCAAGCGATCAATGAAACCCTATGGTGAAAATCAAACTCCGGCATGATACAAGTTGCAAGATCACCCAGCTAGCCTATGATGGGTTGTCACTAGATAGGCTTAACTGTCAACTTTCCCATGGCTGCGACCTTCTCAGCCCGAGCTATACTCAAGAGTACACGATCAATGAAACCCTATGGGGAAAATCAAACTCCGACATGGTACAAGTTGCAAGCTCACCCAGCTAGCCTATGATGGGCTGTCACTAGATAGGCTTAACTGTCAACTTTCCCATGGCTGCGTCATTCTCAGCCCGAGCTACACTCAAGAGTACACGATCAATGAAGCGCTAAGGGGAAAGTAGAAATCCTGCTTCATACAAGTTGCCGAGTAAGCGATCAATGAAACCCTATGGTGAAAATCAAACTCCGGCATGATACAAGTTGCAAGATCACCCAGCTAGCCTATGATGGGTTGTCACTAGATAGGCTTAACTGTCAACTTTCCCATGGCTGCGACCTTCTCAGCCCGAGCTATACTCAAGAGTACACGATCAATGAAACCCTATGGGGAAAATCAAACTCCGACATGGTACAAGTTGCAAGATCACCCAGCTAGCCTATGATGGGCTGTCACTAGATAGGCTTAACTGTCAACTTTCCCATGGCTGCGTCATTCTCAGCCCGAGCTACACTCAAGAGTACACGATCAATGAAGCGCTAAGGGGAAAGTAGAAATCCTGCTTCATTCAAATTGCCGAGCAAGCGATCAATGAAACCCTATGGTGAAAATCAAACTCCGGCATGATACAAGTTGCAAGATCACCCAGCTAGCCTATGATGGGTTGTCACTAGATAGGCTTAACTGTCAACTTTCCCATGGCTGCGACCTTCTCAGCCCGAGCTATACTCAAGAGTACACGATCAATGAAACCCTATGGGGAAAATCAAACTCCGACATGGTACAAGTTGCAAGATCACCCAGCTAGCCTATGATGGGCTGTCACTAGATAGGCTTAACTGTCAACTTTCCCATGGCTGCGTCATTCTCAGCCCGAGCTACACTCAAGAGTACACGATCAATGAAGCGCTAAGGGGAAAGTAGAAATCCTGCTTCATTCAAATTGCCGAGCAAGCGATCAATGAAACCCTATGGTGAAAATCAAACTCCGGCATGATACAAGTTGCAAGATCACCCAGCTAGCCTATGATGGGTTGTCACTAGATAGGCTTAACTGTCAACTTTCCCATGGCTGCGACCTTCTCAGCCCGAGCTATACTCAAGAGTACACGATCAATGAAACCCTATGGGGAAAATCAAACTCCGACATGGTACAAGTTGCAAGATCACCCAGCTAGCCTATGATGGGCTGTCACTAGATAGGCTTAACTGTCAACTTTCCCATGGCTGCGTCATTCTCAGCCCGAGCTACACTCAAGAGTACACGATCAATGAAGCGCTAAGGGGAAAGTAGAAATCCTGCTTCATACAAGTTGCCGAGTAAGCGATCAATGAAACCCTATGGTGAAAATCAAACTCCGGCATGATACAAGTTGCAAGATCACCCAGCTAGCCTATGATGGGTTGTCACTAGATAGGCTTAACTGTCAACTTTCCCATGGCTGCGACCTTCTCAGCCCGAGCTATACTCAAGAGTACACGATCAATGAAACCCTATGGGGAAAATCAAACTCCGACATGGTACAAGTTGCAAGATCACCCAGCTAGCCTATGATGGGCTGTCACTAGATAGGCTTAACTGTCAACTTTCCCATGGCTGCGTCATTCTCAGCCCGAGCTACACTCAAGAGTACACGATCAATGAAGCGCTAAGGGGAAAGTAGAAATCCTGCTTCATACAATTTGCCGAGTAAGCGATCAATGAAACCCTATGGTGAAAATCAAACTCCGGCATGATACAAGTTGCAAGATCACCCAGCTAGCCTATGATGGGTTGTCACTAGATAGGCTTAACTGTCAACTTTCCCATGGCTGCGACCTTCTCAGCCCGAGCTATACTCAAGAGTACACGATCAATGAAACCCTATGGGGAAAATCAAACTCCGACATGGTACAAGTTGCAAGATCACCCAGCTAGCCTATGATGGGCTGTCACTAGATAGGCTTAACTGTCAACTTTCCCATGGTTGCGACATTCTCAGCCCGATCTACACTCAAGAGTACACGATCAATGAAGCGCTAAGGGGAAAGTAGAAATCCTGCTTCATTCAAGTTGCCGAGCAAGCGATCAATGAAACCCTATGGTGAAAATCAAACTCCGGCACGATACAAGTTGCAAGATCACCCAGCTAGCCTATGATGGGTTGTCACTAGATAGGCTTAACTGTCAACTTTCCCATGGCTGCGACCTTCTCAGCCCGAGCTATACTCAAGAGTACACGATCAATGAAACCCTATGGGGAAAATCAAACTCCGACATGGTACAAGTTGCAAGATCACCCAGCTAGCCTATGATGGGCTGTCACTAGATAGGCTTAACTGTCAACTTTCCCATGGCTGCGTCATTCTCAGCCCGATCTACACTCAAGAGTACACGATCAATGAAGCGCTAAGGGGTAAGTAGAAATCCTGCTTCATTCAAATTGCCGAGCAAGCGATCAATGAAACCCTATGGTGAAAATCAAACTCCGGCATGATACAAGTTGCAAGATCACCCAGCTAGCCTATGATGGGTTGTCACTAGATAGGCTTAACTGTCAACTTTCCCATGGCTGCGACCTTCTCAGCCCGAGCTATACTCAAGAGTACACGATCAATGAAACCCTATGGGGAAAATCAAACTCCGACATGGTACAAGTTGCAAGCTCACCCAGCTAGCCTATGATGGGCTGTCACTAGATAGGCTTAACTGTCAACTTTCCCATGGCTGCGTCATTCTCAGCCCGAGCTACACTCAAGAGTACACGATCAATGAAGCGCTAAGGGGAAAGTAGAAATCCTGCTTCATACAAGTTGCCGAGTAAGCGATCAATGAAACCCTATGGTGAAAATCAAACTCCGGCATGATACAAGTTGCAAGATCACCCAGCTAGCCTATGATGGGTTGTCACTAGATAGGCTTAACTGTCAACTTTCCCATGGCTGCGACCTTCTCAGCCCGAGCTATACTCAAGAGTACACGATCAATGAAACCCTATGGGGAAAATCAAACTCCGACATGGTACAAGTTGCAAGATCACCCAGCTAGCCTATGATGGGCTGTCACTAGATAGGCTTAACTGTCAACTTTCCCATGGCTGCGTCATTCTCAGCCCGAGCTACACTCAAGAGTACACGATCAATGAAGCGCTAAGGGGAAAGTAGAAATCCTGCTTCATACAAGTTGCCGAGTAAGCGATCAATGAAACCCTATGGTGAAAATCAAACTCCGGCATGATACAAGTTGCAAGATCACCCAGCTAGCCCATGATGGGTTGTCACTAGATAAGCTTAACTGTCAACTTTCCCATGGCTGCGACCTTCTCAGCCCGAGCTATACTCAAGAGTACACGATCAATGAAACCCTATTGGGAAAATCAAACTCCGACATGGTACAAGTTGCAAGCTCACCCAGCTAGCCTATGATGGGCTGTCACTAGATAGGCTTAACTGTCAACTTTCCCATGGCTGCGTCATTCTCAGCCCGAGCTACACTCAAGAGTACACGATCAATGAAGCGCTAAGGGGAAAGTAGAAATCCTGCTTCATACAAGTTGCCGAGTAAGCGATCAATGAAACCCTATGGTGAAAATCAAACTCCGGCATGATACAAGTTGCAAGATCACCCAGCTAGCCTATGATGGGTTGTCACTAGATAGGCTTAACTGTCAACTTTCCCATGGCTGCGACCTTTTCAGCCCGAGCTATACTCAAGAGTACACGATCAATGAAACCCTATGGGGAAAATCAAACTCCGACATGGTACAAGTTGCAAGATCACCCAGCTAGCCTATGATGGGCTGTCACTAGATAGGCTTAACTGTCAACTTTCCCATGGCTGCGTCATTCTCAGCCCGAGCTACACTCAAGAGTACACGATCAATGAAGCGCTAAGGGGAAAGTAGAAATCCTGCTTCATTCAAATTGCCGAGCAAGCGATCAATGAAACCCTATGGTGAAAATCAAACTCCGGCATGATACAAGTTGCAAGATCACCCAGCTAGCCTATGATGGGTTGTCACTAGATAGGCTTAACTGTCAACTTTCCCATGGCTGCGACCTTTTCAGCCCGAGCTATACTCAAGAGTACACGATCAATGAAACCCTATGGGGAAAATCAAACTCCGACATGGTACAAGTTGCAAGATCACCCAGCTAGCCTATGATGGGCTGTCACTAGATAGGCTTAACTGTCAACTTTCCCATGGTTGCGACATTCTCAGCTCGATCTACACTCAAGAGTACACGATCAATGAAGCGCTAAGGGGAAAGTAGAAATCCTGCTTCATTCAAGTTGCCGAGCAAGCGATCAATGAAACCCTATGGTGAAAATCAAACTCCGGCACGATACAAGTTGCAAGATCACCCAGCTAGCCTATGATGGGTTGTCACTAGATAGGCTTAACTGTCAACTTTCCCATGGCTGCGACCTTCTCAGCCCGAGCTATACTCAAGAGTACACGATCAATGAAACCCTATGGGGAAAATCAAACTCCGACATGGTACAAGTTGCAAGATCACCCAGCTAGCCTATGATGGGCTGTCACTAGATAGGCTTAACTGTCAACTTTCCCATGGCTGCGTCATTCTCAGCCCGATCTACACTCAAGAGTACACGATCAATGAAGCGCTAAGGGGAAAGTAGAAATCCTGCTTCATTCAAATTGCCGAGCAAGCGATCAATGAAACCCTATGGTGAAAATCAAACTCCGGCATGATACAAGTTGCAAGATCACCCAGCTAGCCTATGATGGGTTGTCACTAGATAGGCTTAACTGTCAACTTTCCCATGGCTGCGACCTTCTCAGCCCGAGCTATACTCAAGAGTACACGATCAATGAAACCCTATGGGGAAAATCAAACTCCGACATGGTACAAGTTGCAAGATCACCCAGCTAGCCTATGATGGGCTGTCACTAGATAGGCTAAACTGTCAACTTTCCCATGGCTGCGTCATTCTCAGCCCGAGCTACACTCAAGAGTACACGATCAATGAAGCGCTAAGGGGAAAGTAGAAATCCTGCTTCATACAAGTTGCCGAGTAAAGCGATCAATGAAAGCCTATGGTGAAAATCAAACTCCGGCATGATACAAGTTGCAAGATCACCCAGCTAGCCTATGATGGGTTGTCACTAGATAGGCTTAACTGTCAACTTTCCCATGGCTGCGACCTTCTCAGCCCGAGCTATACTCAAGAGTACACGATCAATGAAACCCTATGGGGAAAATCAAACTCCGACATGGTACAAGTTGCAAGATCACCCAGCTAGCCTATGATGGGCTGTCACTAGATAGGCTTAACTGTCAACTTTCCCATGGCTGCGTCATTCTCAGCCCGAGCTACACTCAAGAGTACACGATCAATGAAGCGCTAAGGGGAAAGTAGAAATCCTGCTTCATACAATTTGCCGAGTAAGCGATCAATGAAATCCTATGGTGAAAATCAAACTCCGGCATGATACAAGTTGCAAGATCACCCAGCTAGCCTATGATGGGTTGTCACTAGATAGGCTTAACTGTCAACTTTCCCATGGCTGCGACCTTCTCAGCCCGAGCTATACTCAAGAGTACACGATCAATGAAACCCTATGGGGAAAATCAAACTCCGACATGGTACAAGTTGCAAGATCACCCAGCTAGCCTATGATGGGCTGTCACTAGATAGGCTTAACTGTCAACTTTCCCATGGTTGCGACATTCTCAGCCCGATCTACACTCAAGAGTACACGATCAATGAAGCGCTAAGGGGAAAGTAGAAATCCTGCTTCATTCAAGTTGCCGAGCAAGCGATCAATGAAACCCTATGGTGAAAATCAAACTCCGGCATGATACAAGTTGCAAGATCACCCAGCTAGCCTATGATGGGTTGTCACTAGATAGGCTTAACTGTCAACTTTCCCATGGCTGCGACCTTCTCAGCCCGAGCTATACTCAAGAGTACACGATCAATGAAACCCTATGGGGAAAATCAAACTCCGACATGGTACAAGTTGCAAGATCACCCAGCTAGCCTATGATGGGCTGTCACTAGATAGGCTTAACTGTCAACTTTCCCATGGTTGCGACATTCTCAGCCCGATCTACACTCAAGAGTACACGATCAATGAAGCGCTAAGGGGAAAGTAGAAATCCTGCTTCATTCAAGTTGCCGAGCAAGCGATCAATGAAACCCTATGGTGAAAATCAAACTCCGGCACGATACAAGTTGAGAGATCACCCAGCTAGCCTATGATGGGTTGTCACTAGATAGGCTTAACTGTCAACTTTCCCATGGCTGCGACCTTCTCAGCCCGAGCTATACTCAAGAGTACACGATCAATGAAACCCTATGGGGAAAATCAAACTCCGACATGGTACAAGTTGCAAGATCACCCAGCTAGCCTATGATGGGCTGTCACTAGATAGGCTTAACTGTCAACTTTCCCATGGCTGCGTCATTCTCAGCCCGATCTACACTCAAGAGTACACGATCAATGAAGCGCTAAGGGGAAAGTAGAAATCCTGCTTCATTCAAATTGCCGAGCAAGCGATCAATGAAACCCTATGGTGAAAATCAAACTCCGGCATGATACAAGTTGCAAGATCACCCAGCTAGCCTATGATGGGTTGTCACTAGATAGGCTTAACTGTCAACTTTCCCATGGCTGCGACCTTCTCAGCCCGAGCTATACTCAAGAGTACACGATCAATGAAACCCTATGGGGAAAATCAAACTCCGACATGGTACAAGTTGCAAGCTCACCCAGCTAGCCTATGATGGGCTGTCACTAGATAGGCTTAACTGTCAACTTTCCCATGGCTGCGTCATTCTCAGCCCGAGCTACACTCAAGAGTACACGATCAATGAAGCGCTAAGGGGAAAGTAGAAATCCTGCTTCATACAAGTTGCCGAGTAAGCGATCAATGAAACCCTATGGTGAAAATCAAACTCCGGCATGATACAAGTTGCAAGATCACCCAGCTAGCCTATGATGGGTTGTCACTAGATAGTCTTAACTGTCAACTTTCCCATGGCTGCGACCTTCTCAGCCCGAGCTATACTCAAGAGTACACGATCAATGAAACCCTATGGGGAAAATCAAACTCCGACATGGTACAAGTTGCAAGATCACCCAGCTAGCCTATGATGGGCTGTCACTAGATAGGCTTAACTGTCAACTTTCCCATGGCTGCGTCATTCTCAGCCCGAGCTACACTCAAGAGTACACGATCAATGAAGCGCTAAGGGGAAAGTAGAAATCCTGCTTCATACAATTTGCCGAGTAAGCGATCAATGAAACCCTATGGTGAAAATCAAACTCCGGCATGATACAAGTTGCAAGATCACCCAGCTAGCCTATGATGGGTTGTCACTAGATAGGCTTAACTGTCAACTTTCCCATGGCTGCGACCTTCTCAGCCCGAGCTATACTCAAGAGTACACGATCAATGAAACCCTATGGGGAAAATCAAACTCCGACATGGTACAAGTTGCAAGATCACCCAGCTAGCCTATGATGGGCTGTCACTAGATAGGCTTAACTGTCAACTTTCCCATGGTTGCGACATTCTCAGCCCGATCTACACTCAAGAGTACACGATCAATGAAGCGCTAAGGGGAAAGTAGAAATCCTGCTTCATTCGAATTGCCGAGCAAGCGATCAATGAAACCCTATGGTGAAAATCAAACTCCGGCATGATACAAGTTGCAAGATCACCCAGCTAGCCTATGATGGGTTGTCACTAGATAGGCTTAACTGTCAACTTTCCCATGGCTGCGACCTTCTCAGCCCGAGCTATACTCAAGAGTACACGATCAATGAAACCCTATGGGGAAAATCAAACTCCGACATGGTACAAGTTGCAAGATCACCCAGCTTGCCTATGATGGGCTGTCACTAGATAGGCTTAACTGTCAACTTTCCCATGGCTGCGTCATTCTCAGCCCGAGCTACACTCAAGAGTACACGATCAATGAAGCGCTAAGGGGAAAGTAGAAATCCTGCTTCATACAAGTTGCCGAGTAAGCGATCAATGAAACCCTATGGTGAAAATCAAACTCCGGCATGATACAAGTTGCAAGATCACCCAGCTAGCCTATGATGGGTTGTCACTAGATAGGCTTAACTGTCAACTTTCCCATGGCTGCGACCTTCTCAGCCCGAGCTATACTCAAGAGTACACGATCAATGAAACCCTATGGGGAAAATCAAACTACGACATGGTACAAGTTGCAAGCTCACCCAGCTAGCCTATGATGGGCTGTCACTAGATAGGCTTAACTGTCAACTTTCCCATGGCTGCGTCATTCTCAGCCCGAGCTACACTCAAGAGTACACGATCAATGAAGCGCTAAGGGGAAAGTAGAAATCCTGCTTCATACAAGTTGCCGAGTAAGCGATCAATGAAACCCTATGGTGAAAATCAAACTAAGGCATGATACAAGTTGCAAGATCACCCAGCTAGCCTATGATGGGTTGTCACTAGATAGGCTTAACTGTCAACTTTCCCATGGCTGCGACCTTCTCAGCCCGAGCTATACTCAAGAGTACACGATCAATGAAACCCTATGGGGAAAATCAAACTCCGACATGGTACAAGTTGCAAGATCACCCAGCTAGCCCATGATGGGCTGTCACTAGATAGGCTTAACTGTCAACTTTCCCATGGCTGCGTCATTCTCAGCCCGAGCTACACTCAAGAGTACACGATCAATGAAGCGCTAAGGGGAAAGTAGAAATCCTGCTTCATACAAGTTGCCGAGTAAGCGATCAATGAAACCCTATGGTGAAAATCAAACTCCGGCATGATACAAGTTGCAAGATCACCCAGCTAGCCTATGATGGGTTGTCACTAGATAGGCTTAACTGTCAACTTTCCCATGGCTGCGACCTTCTCAGCCCGAGCTATACTCAAGAGTACACGATCAATGAAACCCTATGGGGAAAATCAAACTCCGACATGGTACAAGTTGCAAGATCACCCAGCTGGCCTATGATGGGCTGTCACTAGATAGGCTTAACTGTCAACTTTCCCATGGCTGCGTCATTCTCAGCCCGAGCTACACTCAAGAGTACACGATCAATGAAGCGCTAAGGGGAAAGTAGAAATCCTGCTTCATTCAAATTGCCGAGCAAGCGATCAATGAAACCCTATGGTGAAAATCAAACTCCGGCATGATACAAGTTGCAAGATCACCCAGCTAGCCTATGATGGGTTGTCACTAGATAGGCTTAACTGTTAACTTTCACATGGCTGCGACCTTCTCAGCCCGAGCTACACTCAAGAGCACACGATCAATGAAACCCTATGGGGAAAATCAAACTCCGACATGGTACAAGTTGCAAGCTCACCCAGCTGGCCTATGATGGGCTGTCACTAGATAGGCTTAACTGTCAACTTTCCCATGGCTGCGTCATTCTCAGCCCGAGCTACACTCAAGAGTACACGATCAATGAAGCGCTAAGGGGAAAGTAGAAATCCTGCTTCATACAAGTTGCCGAGTAAGCGATCAATGAAACCCTATGGTGAAAATCAAACTCCGGCATGATACAAGTTGCAAGATCACCCAGCTAGCCTATGATGGGTTGTCACTAGATAGGCTTAACTGTCAACTTTCCCATGGCTGCGACCTTCTCAGCCCGAGCTATACTCAAGAGTACACGATCAATGAAACCCTATGGGGAAAATCAAACTCCGACATGGTACAAGTTGCAAGATCACCCAGCTAGCCTATGATGGGCTGTCACTAGATAGGCTTAACTGTCAACTTTCCCATGGCTGCGTCATTCTCAGCCCGAGCTACACTCAAGAGTACACGATCAATGAAGCGCTAAGGGGAAAGTAGAAATCCTGCTTCATACAAGTTGCCGAGTAAGCGATCAATGAAACCCTATGGTGAAAATCAAACTCCGGCATGATACAAGTTGCAAGATCACCCAGCTAGCCCATGATGGGTTGTCACTAGATAAGCTTAACTGTCAACTTTCCCATGGCTGCGACCTTCTCAGCCCGAGCTATACTCAAGAGTACACGATCAATGAAACCCTATTGGGAAAATCAAACTCCGACATGGTACAAGTTGCAAGCTCACCCAGCTAGCCTATGATGGGCTGTCACTAGATAGGCTTAACTGTCAACTTTCCCATGGCTGCGTCATTCTCAGCCCGAGCTACACTCAAGAGTACACGATCAATGAAGCGCTAAGGGGAAAGTAGAAATCCTGCTTCATACAAGTTGCCGAGTAAGCGATCAATGAAACCCTATGGTGAAAATCAAACTCCGGCATGATACAAGTTGCAAGATCACCCAGCTAGCCTATGATGGGTTGTCACTAGATAGGCTTAACTGTCAACTTTCCCATGGCTGCGACCTTCTCAGCCCGAGCTATACTCAAGAGTACACGATCAATGAAACCCTATGGGGAAAATCAAACTACGACATGGTACAAGTTGCAAGCTCACCCAGCTAGCCTATGATGGGCTGTCACTAGATAGGCTTAACTGTCAACTTTCCCATGGCTGCGTCATTCTCAGCCCGAGCTACACTCAAGAGTACACGATCAATGAAGCGCTAAGGGGAAAGTAGAAATCCTGCTTCATACAAGTTGCCGAGTAAGCGATCAATGAAACCCTATGGTGAAAATCAAACTAAGGCATGATACAAGTTGCAAGATCACCCAGCTAGCCTATGATGGGTTGTCACTAGATAGGCTTAACTGTCAACTTTCCCATGGCTGCGACCTTCTCAGCCCGAGCTATACTCAAGAGTACACGATCAATGAAACCCTATGGGGAAAATCAAACTCCGACATGGTACAAGTTGCAAGATCACCCAGCTAGCCCATGATGGGCTGTCACTAGATAGGCTTAACTGTCAACTTTCCCATGGCTGCGTCATTCTCAGCCCGAGCTACACTCAAGAGTACACGATCAATGAAGCGCTAAGGGGAAAGTAGAAATCCTGCTTCATACAAGTTGCCGAGTAAGCGATCAATGAAACCCTATGGTGAAAATCAAACTCCGGCATGATACAAGTTGCAAGATCACCCAGCTAGCCTATGATGGGTTGTCACTAGATAGGCTTAACTGTCAACTTTCCCATGGCTGCGACCTTCTCAGCCCGAGCTATACTCAAGAGTACACGATCAATGAAACCCTATGGGGAAAATCAAACTCCGACATGGTACAAGTTGCAAGATCACCCAGCTGGCCTATGATGGGCTGTCACTAGATAGGCTTAACTGTCAACTTTCCCATGGCTGCGTCATTCTCAGCCCGAGCTACACTCAAGAGTACACGATCAATGAAGCGCTAAGGGGAAAGTAGAAATCCTGCTTCATTCAAATTGCCGAGCAAGCGATCAATGAAACCCTATGGTGAAAATCAAACTCCGGCATGATACAAGTTGCAAGATCACCCAGCTAGCCTATGATGGGTTGTCACTAGATAGGCTTAACTGTTAACTTTCACATGGCTGCGACCTTCTCAGCCCGAGCTACACTCAAGAGCACACGATCAATGAAACCCTATGGGGAAAATCAAACTCCGACATGGTACAAGTTGCAAGCTCACCCAGCTGGCCTATGATGGGCTGTCACTAGATAGGCTTAACTGTCAACTTTCCCATGGCTGCGTCATTCTCAGCCCGAGCTACACTCAAGAGTACACGATCAATGAAGCGCTAAGGGGAAAGTAGAAATCCTGCTTCATACAAGTTGCCGAGTAAGCGATCAATGAAACCCTATGGTGAAAATCAAACTCCGGCATGATACAAGTTGCAAGATCACCCAGCTAGCCTATGATGGGTTGTCACTAGATAGGCTTAACTGTCAACTTTCCCATGGCTGCGACCTTCTCAGCCCGAGCTATACTCAAGAGTACACGATCAATGAAACCCTATGGGGAAAATCAAACTCCGACATGGTACAAGTTGCAAGATCACCCAGCTAGCCTATGATGGGCTGTCACTAGATAGGCTTAACTGTCAACTTTCCCATGGCTGCGTCATTCTCAGCCCGAGCTACACTCAAGAGTACACGATCAATGAAGCGCTAAGGGGAAAGTAGAAATCCTGCTTCATACAAGTTGCCGAGTAAGCGATCAATGAAACCCTATGGTGAAAATCAAACTCCGGCATGATACAAGTTGCAAGATCACCCAGCTAGCCCATGATGGGTTGTCACTAGATAAGCTTAACTGTCAACTTTCCCATGGCTGCGACCTTCTCAGCCCGAGCTATACTCAAGAGTACACGATCAATGAAACCCTATTGGGAAAATCAAACTCCGACATGGTACAAGTTGCAAGCTCACCCAGCTAGCCTATGATGGGCTGTCACTAGATAGGCTTAACTGTCAACTTTCCCATGGCTGCGTCATTCTCAGCCCGAGCTACACTCAAGAGTACACGATCAATGAAGCGCTAAGGGGAAAGTAGAAATCCTGCTTCATACAAGTTGCCGAGTAAGCGATCAATGAAACCCTATGGTGAAAATCAAACTCCGGCATGATACAAGTTGCAAGATCACCCAGCTAGCCTATGATGGGTTGTCACTAGATAGGCTTAACTGTCAACTTTCCCATGGCTGCGACCTTTTCAGCCCGAGCTATACTCAAGAGTACACGATCAATGAAACCCTATGGGGAAAATCAAACTCCGACATGGTACAAGTTGCAAGATCACCCAGCTAGCCTATGATGGGCTGTCACTAGATAGGCTTAACTGTCAACTTTCCCATGGCTGCGTCATTCTCAGCCCGAGCTACACTCAAGAGTACACGATCAATGAAGCGCTAAGGGGAAAGTAGAAATCCTGCTTCATTCAAATTGCCGAGCAAGCGATCAATGAAACCCTATGGTGAAAATCAAACTCCGGCATGATACAAGTTGCAAGATCACCCAGCTAGCCTATGATGGGTTGTCACTAGATAGGCTTAACTGTCAACTTTCCCATGGCTGCGACCTTTTCAGCCCGAGCTATACTCAAGAGTACACGATCAATGAAACCCTATGGGGAAAATCAAACTCCGACATGGTACAAGTTGCAAGATCACCCAGCTAGCCTATGATGGGCTGTCACTAGATAGGCTTAACTGTCAACTTTCCCATGGCTGCGTCATTCTCAGCCCGATCTACACTCAAGAGTACACGATCAATGAAGCGCTAAGGGGTAAGTAGAAATCCTGCTTCATTCAAATTGCCGAGCAAGCGATCAATGAAACCCTATGGTGAAAATCAAACTCCGGCATGATACAAGTTGCAAGATCACCCAGCTAGCCTATGATGGGTTGTCACTAGATAGGCTTAACTGTCAACTTTCCCATGGCTGCGACCTTCTCAGCCCGAGCTATACTCAAGAGTACACGATCAATGAAACCCTATGGGGAAAATCAAACTCCGACATGGTACAAGTTGCAAGCTCACCCAGCTAGCCTATGATGGGCTGTCACTAGATAGGCTTAACTGTCAACTTTCCCATGGCTGCGTCATTCTCAGCCCGAGCTACACTCAAGAGTACACGATCAATGAAGCGCTAAGGGGAAAGTAGAAATCCTGCTTCATACAAGTTGCCGAGTAAGCGATCAATGAAACCCTATGGTGAAAATCAAACTCCGGCATGATACAAGTTGCAAGATCACCCAGCTAGCCTATGATGGGTTGTCACTAGATAGGCTTAACTGTCAACTTTCCCATGGCTGCGACCTTCTCAGCCCGAGCTATACTCAAGAGTACACGATCAATGAAACCCTATGGGGAAAATCAAACTCCGACATGGTACAAGTTGCAAGATCACCCAGCTAGCCTATGATGGGCTGTCACTAGATAGGCTTAACTGTCAACTTTCCCATGGCTGCGTCATTCTCAGCCCGAGCTACACTCAAGAGTACACGATCAATGAAGCGCTAAGGGGAAAGTAGAAATCCTGCTTCATTCAAATTGCCGAGCAAGCGATCAATGAAACCCTATGGTGAAAATCAAACTCCGGCATGATACAAGTTGCAAGATCACCCAGCTAGCCTATGATGGGTTGTCACTAGATAGGCTTAACTGTCAACTTTCCCATGGCTGCGACCTTCTCAGCCCGAGCTATACTCAAGAGTACACGATCAATGAAACCCTATGGGGAAAATCAAACTCCGACATGGTACAAGTTGCAAGATCACCCAGCTAGCCTATGATGGGCTGTCACTAGATAGGCTTAACTGTCAACTTTCCCATGGCTGCGTCATTCTCAGCCCGAGCTACACTCAAGAGTACACGATCAATGAAGCGCTAAGGGGAAAGTAGAAATCCTGCTTCATTCAAATTGCCGAGCAAGCGATCAATGAAACCCTATGGTGAAAATCAAACTCCGGCATGATACAAGTTGCAAGATCACCCAGCTAGCCTATGATGGGTTGTCACTAGATAGGCTTAACTGTTAACTTTCACATGGCTGCGACCTTCTCAGCCCGAGCTACACTCAAGAGCACACGATCAATGAAACCCTATGGGGAAAATCAAACTCCGACATGGTACAAGTTGCAAGCTCACCCAGCTGGCCTATGATGGGCTGTCACTAGATAGGCTTAACTGTCAACTTTCCCATGGCTGCGTCATTCTCAGCCCGAGCTACACTCAAGAGTACACGATCAATGAAGCGCTAAGGGGAAAGTAGAAATCCTGCTTCATACAAGTTGCCGAGTAAGCGATCAATGAAACCCTATGGTGAAAATCAAACTCCGGCATGATACAAGTTGCAAGATCACCCAGCTAGCCTATGATGGGTTGTCACTAGATAGGCTTAACTGTCAACTTTCCCATGGCTGCGACCTTCTCAGCCCGAGCTATACTCAAGAGTACACGATCAATGAAACCCTATGGGGAAAATCAAACTCCGACATGGTACAAGTTGCAAGATCACCCAGCTAGCCTATGATGGGCTGTCACTAGATAGGCTTAACTGTCAACTTTCCCATGGCTGCGTCATTCTCAGCCCGAGCTACACTCAAGAGTACACGATCAATGAAGCGCTAAGGGGAAAGTAGAAATCCTGCTTCATACAAGTTGCCGAGTAAGCGATCAATGAAACCCTATGGTGAAAATCAAACTCCGGCATGATACAAGTTGCAAGATCACCCAGCTAGCCTATGATGGGTTGTCACTAGATAGGCTTAACTGTCAACTTTCCCATGGCTGCGACCTTCTCAGCCCGAGCTATACTCAAGAGTACACGATCAATGAAACCCTATGGGGAAAATCAAACTCCGACATGGTACAAGTTGCAAGATCACCCAGCTAGCCTATGATGGGCTGTCACTAGATAGGCTTAACTGTCAACTTTCCCATGGTTGCGACATTCTCAGCCCGATCTACACTCAAGAGTACACGATCAATGAAGCGCTAAGGGGAAAGTAGAAATCCTGCTTCATTCAAGTTGCCGAGCAAGCGATCAATGAAACCCTATGGTGAAAATCAAACTCCGGCACGATACAAGTTGCAAGATCACCCAGCTAGCCTATGATGGGCTGTCACTAGATAGGCTTAACTGTCAACTTTCCCATGGCTGCGTCATTCTCAGCCCGAGCTACACTCAAGAGTACACGATCAATGAAGCGCTAAGGGGAAAGTAGAAATCCTGCTTCATACAATTTGCCGAGTAAGCGATCAATGAAACCCTATGGTGAAAATCAAACTCCGGCATGATACAAGTTGCAAGATCACCCAGCTAGCCTAT
The DNA here is from genome assembly GCF_031893055.1 of Leptodactylus fuscus. Taxonomy (NCBI): domain Eukaryota; kingdom Metazoa; phylum Chordata; class Amphibia; order Anura; family Leptodactylidae; genus Leptodactylus; species Leptodactylus fuscus. The sequence goes on along the minus strand of NW_027440637.1, from coordinate 58,974 downwards.
GATGGGTTGTCACTAGATAGGCTTAACTGTCAACTTTCCCATGGCTGCGACCTTCTCAGCCCGAGCTATACTCAAGAGTACACGATCAATGAAACCCTATGGGGAAAATCAAACTCCGACATGGTACAAGTTGCAAGATCACCCAGCTAGCCTATGATGGGCTGTCACTAGATAGGCTTAACTGTCAACTTTCCCATGGTTGCGACATTCTCAGCCCGATCTACACTCAAGAGTACACGATCAATGAAGCGCTAATGGGTAAGTAGAAATCCTGCTTCATTCAAATTGCCGAGCAAGCGATCAATGAAACCCTATGGTGAAAATCAAACTCCGGCATGATACAAGTTGCAAGATCACCCAGCTAGCCTATGATGGGTTGTCACTAGATAGGCTTAACTGTCAACTTTCCCATGGCTGCGACCTTCTCAGCCCGAGCTATACTCAAGAGTACACGATCAATGAAACCCTATGGGGAAAATCAAACTCCGACATGGTACAAGTTGCAAGATCACCCAGCTAGCCTATGATGGGCTGTCACTAGATAGGCTTAACTGTCAACTTTCCCATGGCTGCGTCATTCTCAGCCCGAGCTACACTCAAGAGTACACGATCAATGAAGCGCTAAGGGGAAAGTAGAAATCCTGCTTCATACAATTTGCCGAGTAAGCGATCAATGAAACCCTATGGTGAAAATCAAACTCCGGCATGATACAAGTTGCAAGATCACCCAGCTAGCCTATGATGGGTTGTCACTAGATAGGCTTAACTGTCAACTTTCCCATGGCTGCGACCTTCTCAGCCCGAGCTATACTCAAGAGTACACGATCAATGAAACCCTATGGGGAAAATCAAACTCCGACATGGTACAAGTTGCAAGATCACCCAGCTAGCCTATGATGGGCTGTCACTAGATAGGCTTAACTGTCAACTTTCCCATGGTTGCGACATTCTCAGCCCGATCTACACTCAAGAGTACACGATCAATGAAGCGCTAAGGGGAAAGTAGAAATCCTGCTTCATTCAAGTTGCCGAGCAAGCGATCAATGAAACCCTATGGTGAAAATCAAACTCCGGCATGATACAAGTTGCAAGATCACCCAGCTAGCCTATGATGGGTTGTCACTAGATAGGCTTAACTGTCAACTTTCCCATGGCTGCGTCATTCTCAGCCCGATCTACACTCAAGAGTACACGATCAATGAAGCGCTAAGGGGTAAGTAGAAATCCTGCTTCATTCAAATTGCCGAGCAAGCGATCAATGAAACCCTATGGTGAAAATCAAACTCCGGCATGATACAAGTTGCAAGATCACCCAGCTAGCCTATGATGGGTTGTCACTAGATAGGCTTAACTGTCAACTTTCCCATGGCTGCGACCTTCTCAGCCCGAGCTATACTCAAGAGTACACGATCAATGAAACCCTATGGGGAAAATCAAACTCCGACATGGTACAAGTTGCAAGCTCACCCAGCTAGCCTATGATGGGCTGTCACTAGATAGGCTTAACTGTCAACTTTCCCATGGCTGCGTCATTCTCAGCCCGAGCTACACTCAAGAGTACACGATCAATGAAGCGCTAAGGGGAAAGTAGAAATCCTGCTTCATACAAGTTGCCGAGTAAGCGATCAATGAAACCCTATGGTGAAAATCAAACTCCGGCATGATACAAGTTGCAAGATCACCCAGCTAGCCTATGATGGGTTGTCACTAGATAGGCTTAACTGTCAACTTTCCCATGGCTGCGACCTTCTCAGCCCGAGCTATACTCAAGAGTACACGATCAATGAAACCCTATGGGGAAAATCAAACTCCGACATGGTACAAGTTGCAAGATCACCCAGCTAGCCTATGATGGGCTGTCACTAGATAGGCTTAACTGTCAACTTTCCCATGGCTGCGTCATTCTCAGCCCGAGCTACACTCAAGAGTACACGATCAATGAAGCGCTAAGGGGAAAGTAGAAATCCTGCTTCATTCAAATTGCCGAGCAAGCGATCAATGAAACCCTATGGTGAAAATCAAACTCCGGCATGATACAAGTTGCAAGATCACCCAGCTAGCCTATGATGGGTTGTCACTAGATAGGCTTAACTGTCAACTTTCCCATGGCTGCGACCTTCTCAGCCCGAGCTATACTCAAGAGTACACGATCAATGAAACCCTATGGGGAAAATCAAACTCCGACATGGTACAAGTTGCAAGATCACCCAGCTAGCCTATGATGGGCTGTCACTAGATAGGCTTAACTGTCAACTTTCCCATGGCTGCGTCATTCTCAGCCCGAGCTACACTCAAGAGTACACGATCAATGAAGCGCTAAGGGGAAAGTAGAAATCCTGCTTCATTCAAATTGCCGAGCAAGCGATCAATGAAACCCTATGGTGAAAATCAAACTCCGGCATGATACAAGTTGCAAGATCACCCAGCTAGCCTATGATGGGTTGTCACTAGATAGGCTTAACTGTCAACTTTCCCATGGCTGCGACCTTCTCAGCCCGAGCTATACTCAAGAGTACACGATCAATGAAACCCTATGGGGAAAATCAAACTCCGACATGGTACAAGTTGCAAGATCACCCAGCTAGCCTATGATGGGCTGTCACTAGATAGGCTTAACTGTCAACTTTCCCATGGCTGCGTCATTCTCAGCCCGAGCTACACTCAAGAGTACACGATCAATGAAGCGCTAAGGGGAAAGTAGAAATCCTGCTTCATACAAGTTGCCGAGTAAGCGATCAATGAAACCCTATGGTGAAAATCAAACTCCGGCATGATACAAGTTGCAAGATCACCCAGCTAGCCTATGATGGGTTGTCACTAGATAGGCTTAACTGTCAACTTTCCCATGGCTGCGACCTTCTCAGCCCGAGCTATACTCAAGAGTACACGATCAATGAAACCCTATGGGGAAAATCAAACTCCGACATGGTACAAGTTGCAAGATCACCCAGCTAGCCTATGATGGGCTGTCACTAGATAGGCTTAACTGTCAACTTTCCCATGGCTGCGTCATTCTCAGCCCGAGCTACACTCAAGAGTACACGATCAATGAAGCGCTAAGGGGAAAGTAGAAATCCTGCTTCATTCAAATTGCCGAGCAAGCGATCAATGAAACCCTATGGTGAAAATCAAACTCCGGCATGATACAAGTTGCAAGATCACCCAGCTAGCCTATGATGGGTTGTCACTAGATAGGCTTAACTGTTAACTTTCACATGGCTGCGACCTTCTCAGCCCGAGCTACACTCAAGAGCACACGATCAATGAAACCCTATGGGGAAAATCAAACTCCGACATGGTACAAGTTGCAAGCTCACCCAGCTGGCCTATGATGGGCTGTCACTAGATAGGCTTAACTGTCAACTTTCCCATGGCTGCGTCATTCTCAGCCCGAGCTACACTCAAGAGTACACGATCAATGAAGCGCTAAGGGGAAAGTAGAAATCCTGCTTCATACAAGTTGCCGAGTAAGCGATCAATGAAACCCTATGGTAAAAATCAAACTCCGGCATGATACAAGTTGCAAGATCACCCAGCTAGCCTATGATGGGTTGTCACTAGATAGGCTTAACTGTCAACTTTCCCATGGCTGCGACCTTCTCAGCCCGAGCTATACTCAAGAGTACACGATCAATGAAACCCTATGGGGAAAATCAAACTCCGACATGGTACAAGTTGCAAGATCACCCAGCTAGCCTATGATGGGCTGTCACTAGATAGGCTTAACTGTCAACTTTCCCATGGCTGCGTCATTCTCAGCCCGAGCTACACTCAAGAGTACACGATCAATGAAGCGCTAAGGGGAAAGTAGAAATCCTGCTTCATACAAGTTGCCGAGTAAGCGATCAATGAAACCCTATGGTGAAAATCAAACTCCGGCATGATACAAGTTGCAAGATCACCCAGCTAGCCTATGATGGGTTGTCACTAGATAGGCTTAACTGTCAACTTTCCCATGGCTGCGACCTTCTCAGCCCGAGCTATACTCAAGAGTACACGATCAATGAAACCCTATGGGGAAAATCAAACTCCGACATGGTACAAGTTGCAAGATCACCCAGCTAGCCTATGATGGGCTGTCACTAGATAGGCTTAACTGTCAACTTTCCCATGGCTGCGTCATTCTCAGCCCGAGCTACACTCAAGAGTACACGATCAATGAAGCGCTAAGGGGAAAGTAGAAATCCTGCTTCATACAATTTGCCGAGTAAGCGATCAATGAAACCCTATGGTGAAAATCAAACTCCGGCATGATACAAGTTGCAAGATCACCCAGCTAGCCTATGATGGGTTGTCACTAGATAGGCTTAACTGTCAACTTTCCCATGGCTGCGACCTTCTCAGCCCGAGCTATACTCAAGAGTACACGATCAATGAAACCCTATGGGGAAAATCAAACTCCGACATGGTACAAGTTGCAAGATCACCCAGCTAGCCTATGATGGGCTGTCACTAGATAGGCTTAACTGTCAACTTTCCCATGGTTGCGACATTCTCAGCCCGATCTACACTCAAGAGTACACGATCAATGAAGCGCTAAGGGGAAAGTAGAAATCCTGCTTCATTCAAGTTGCCGAGCAAGCGATCAATGAAACCCTATGGTGAAAATCAAACTCCGGCACGATACAAGTTGCAAGATCACCCAGCTAGCCTATGATGGGTTGTCACTAGATAGGCTTAACTGTCAACTTTCCCATGGCTGCGACCTTCTCAGCCCGAGCTATACTCAAGAGTACACGATCAATGAAACCCTATGGGGAAAATCAAACTCCGACATGGTACAAGTTGCAAGATCACCCAGCTAGCCTATGATGGGCTGTCACTAGATAGGCTTAACTGTCAACTTTCCCATGGCTGCGTCATTCTCAGCCCGATCTACACTCAAGAGTACACGATCAATGAAGCGCTAAGGGGTAAGTAGAAATCCTGCTTCATTCAAATTGCCGAGCAAGCGATCAATGAAACCCTATGGTGAAAATCAAACTCCGGCATGATACAAGTTGCAAGATCACCCAGCTAGCCTATGATGGGTTGTCACTAGATAGGCTTAACTGTCAACTTTCCCATGGCTGCGACCTTCTCAGCCCGAGCTATACTCAAGAGTACACGATCAATGAAACCCTATGGGGAAAATCAAACTCCGACATGGTACAAGTTGCAAGCTCACCCAGCTAGCCTATGATGGGCTGTCACTAGATAGGCTTAACTGTCAACTTTCCCATGGCTGCGTCATTCTCAGCCCGAGCTACACTCAAGAGTACACGATCAATGAAGCGCTAAGGGGAAAGTAGAAATCCTGCTTCATACGAGTTGCCGAGTAAGCGATCAATGAAACCCTATGGTGAAAATCAAACTCCGGCATGATACAAGTTGCAAGATCACCCAGCTAGCCTATGATGGGTTGTCACTAGATAGGCTTAACTGTCAACTTTCCCATGGCTGCGACCTTCTCAGCCCGAGCTATACTCAAGAGTACACGATCAATGAAACCCTATAGGGAAAATCAAACTCCGACATGGTACAAGTTGCAAGATCACCCAGCTAGCCTATGATGGGCTGTCACTAGATAGGCTTAACTGTCAACTTTCCCATGGCTGCGTCATTCTCAGCCCGAGCTACACTCAAGAGTACACGATCAATGAAGCGCTAAGGGGAAAGTAGAAATCCTGCTTCATTCAAATTGCCGAGCAAGCGATCAATGAAACCCTATGGTGAAAATCAAACTCCGGCATGATACAAGTTGCAAGATCACCCAGCTAGCCTATGATGGGTTGTCACTAGATAGGCTTAACTGTCAACTTTCCCATGGCTGCGACCTTCTCAGCCCGAGCTATACTCAAGAGTACACGATCAATGAAACCCTATGGGGAAAATCAAACTCCGACATGGTACAAGTTGCAAGATCACCCAGCTAGCCTATGATGGGCTGTCACTAGATAGGCTTAGCTGTCAACTTTCCCATGGTTGCGACATTCTCAGCCCGATCTACACTCAAGAGTACACGATCAATGAAGCGCTAAGGGGAAAGTAGAAATCCTGCTTCATTCAAGTTGCCGAGCAAGCGATCAATGAAACCCTATGGTGAAAATCAAACTCCGGCACGATACAAGTTGCAAGATCACCCAGCTAGCCTATGATGGGTTGTCACTAGATAGGCTTAACTGTCAACTTTCCCATGGCTGCGACCTTCTCAGCCCGAGCTATACTCAAGAGTACACGATCAATGAAACCCTATGGGGAAAATCAAACTCCGACATGGTACAAGTTGCAAGATCACCCAGCTAGCCTATGATGGGCTGTCACTAGATAGGCTTAACTGTCAACTTTCCCATGGCTGCGTCATTCTCAGCCCGATCTACACTCAAGAGTACACGATCAATGAAGCGCTAAGGGGAAAGTAGAAATCCTGCTTCATTCAAATTGCCGAGCAAGCGATCAATGAAACCCTATGGTGAAAATCAAACTCCGGCATGATACAAGTTGCAAGATCACCCAGCTAGCCTATGATGGGTTGTCACTAGATAGGCTTAACTGTCAACTTTCCCATGGCTGCGACCTTCTCAGCCCGAGCTATACTCAAGAGTACACGATCAATGAAACCCTATGGGGAAAATCAAACTCCGACATGGTACAAGTTGCAAGATCACCCAGCTAGCCTATGATGGGCTGTCACTAGATAGGCTTAACTGTCAACTTTCCCATGGCTGCGTCATTCTCAGCCCGAGCTACACTCAAGAGTACACGATCAATGAAGCGCTAAGGGGAAAGTAGAAATCCTGCTTCATACAAGTTGCCGAGTAAGCGATCAATGAAACCCTATGGTGAAAATCAAACTCCGGCATGATACAAGTTGCAAGATCACCCAGCTAGCCTATGATGGGTTGTCACTAGATAGGCTTAACTGTCAACTTTCCCATGGCTGCGACCTTCTCAGCCCGAGCTATACTCAAGAGTACACGATCAATGAAACCCTATGGGGAAAATCAAACTCCGACATGGTACAAGTTGCAAGATCACCCAGCTAGCCTATGATGGGCTGTCACTAGATAGGCTTAACTGTCAACTTTCCCATGGCTGCGTCATTCTCAGCCCGAGCTACACTCAAGAGTACACGATCAATGAAGCGCTAAGGGGAAAGTAGAAATCCTGCTTCATTCAAATTGCCGAGCAAGCGATCAATGAAACCCTATGGTGAAAATCAAACTCCGGCATGATACAAGTTGCAAGATCACCCAGCTAGCCTATGATGGGTTGTCACTAGATAGGCTTAACTGTTAACTTTCACATGGCTGCGACCTTCTCAGCCCGAGCTACACTCAAGAGCACACGATCAATGAAACCCTATGGGGAAAATCAAACTCCGACATGGTACAAGTTGCAAGCTCACCCAGCTGGCCTATGATGGGCTGTCACTAGATAGGCTTAACTGTCAACTTTCCCATGGCTGCGTCATTCTCAGCCCGAGCTACACTCAAGAGTACACGATCAATGAAGCGCTAAGGGGAAAGTAGAAATCCTGCTTCATACAAGTTGCCGAGTAAGCGATCAATGAAACCCTATGGTGAAAATCAAACTCCGGCATGATACAAGTTGCAAGATCACCCAGCTAGCCTATGATGGGTTGTCACTAGATAGGCTTAACTGTCAACTTTCCCATGGCTGCGACCTTCTCAGCCCGAGCTATACTCAAGAGTACACGATCAATGAAACCCTATGGGGAAAATCAAACTCCGACATGGTACAAGTTGCAAGATCACCCAGCTAGCCTATGATGGGCTGTCACTAGATAGGCTTAACTGTCAACTTTCCCATGGCTGCGTCATTCTCAGCCCGAGCTACACTCAAGAGTACACGATCAATGAAGCGCTAAGGGGAAAGTAGAAATCCTGCTTCATACAAGTTGCCGAGTAAGCGATCAATGAAACCCTATGGTGAAAATCAAACTCCGGCATGATACAAGTTGCAAGATCACCCAGCTAGCCCATGATGGGTTGTCACTAGATAAGCTTAACTGTCAACTTTCCCATGGCTGCGACCTTCTCAGCCCGAGCTATACTCAAGAGTACACGATCAATGAAACCCTATGGGGAAAATCAAACTCCGACATGGTACAAGTTGCAAGCTCACCCAGCTAGCCTATGATGGGCTGTCACTAGATAGGCTTAACTGTCAACTTTCCCATGGCTGCGTCATTCTCAGCCCGAGCTACACTCAAGAGTACACGATCAATGAAGCGCTAAGGGGAAAGTAGAAATCCTGCTTCATACAAGTTGCCGAGTAAGCGATCAATGAAACCCTATGGTGAAAATCAAACTCCGGCATGATACAAGTTGCAAGATCACCCAGCTAGCCTATGATGGGTTGTCACTAGATAGGCTTAACTGTCAACTTTCTTATGGCTGCGACCTTCTCAGCCCGAGCTATACTCAAGAGTACACGATCAATGAAACCCTATGGGGAAAATCAAACTCCGACATGGTACAAGTTGCAAGATCACCCAGCTAGCCTATGATGGGCTGTCACTAGATAGGCTTAACTGTCAACTTTCCCATGGCTGCGTCATTCTCAGCCCGAGCTACACTCAAGAGTACACGATCAATGAAGCGCTAAGGGGAAAGTAGAAATCCTGCTTCATACAAGTTGCCGAGTAAGCGATCAATGAAACCCTATGGTGAAAATCAAACTCCGGCATGATACAAGTTGCAAGATCACCCAGCTAGCCTATGATGGGTTGTCACTAGATAGGCTTAACTGTCAACTTTCCCATGGCTGCGACCTTCTCAGCCCGAGCTATACTCAAGAGTACACGATCAATGAAACCCTATGGGGAAAATCAAACTCCGACATGGTACAAGTTGCAAGATCACCCAGCTAGCCTATGATGGGCTGTCACTAGATAGGCTTAACTGTCAACTTTCCCATGGTTGCGACATTCTCAGCCCGATCTACACTCAAGAGTACACGATCAATGAAGCGCTAAGGGGAAAGTAGAAATCCTGCTTCATTCAAGTTGCCGAGCAAGCGATCAATGAAACCCTATGGTGAAAATCAAACTCCGGCACGATACAAGTTGCAAGATCACCCAGCTAGCCTATGATGGGTTGTCACTAGATAGGCTTAACTGTCAACTTTCCCATGGCTGCGACCTTCTCAGCCCGAGCTATACTCAAGAGTACACGATCAATGAAACCCTATGGGGAAAATCAAACTCCGACATGGTACAAGTTGCAAGATCACCCAGCTAGCCTATGATGGGCTGTCACTAGATAGGCTTAACTGTCAACTTTCCCATGGCTGCGTCATTCTCAGCCCGATCTACACTCAAGAGTACACGATCAATGAAGCGCTAAGGGGAAAGTAGAAATCCTGCTTCATTCGAATTGCCGAGCAAGCGATCAATGAAACCCTATGGTGAAAATCAAACTCCGGCATGATACAAGTTGCAAGATCACCCAGCTAGCCTATGATGGGTTGTCACTAGATAGGCTTAACTGTCAACTTTCCCATGGCTGCGACCTTCTCAGCCCGAGCTATACTCAAGAGTACACGATCAATGAAACCCTATGGGGAAAATCAAACTCCGACATGGTACAAGTTGCAAGATCACCCAGCTAGCCTATGATGGGCTGTCACTAGATAGGCTTAACTGTCAACTTTCCCATGGCTGCGTCATTCTCAGCCCGAGCTACACTCAAGAGTACACGATCAATGAAGCGCTAAGGGGAAAGTAGAAATCCTGCTTCATTCAAATTGCCGAGCAAGCGATCAATGAAACCCTATGGTGAAAATCAAACTCCGGCATGATACAAGTTGCAAGATCACCCAGCTAGCCTATGATGGGTTGTCACTAGATAGGCTTAACTGTTAACTTTCACATGGCTGCGACCTTCTCAGCCCGAGCTACACTCAAGAGCACACGATCAATGAAACCCTATGGGGAAAATCAAACTCCGACATGGTACAAGTTGCAAGCTCACCCAGCTGGCCTATGATGGGCTGTCACTAGATAGGCTTAACTGTCAACTTTCCCATGGCTGCGTCATTCTCAGCCCGAGCTACACTCAAGAGTACACGATCAATGAAGCGCTAAGGGGAAAGTAGAAATCCTGCTTCATACAAGTTGCCGAGTAAGCGATCAATGAAACCCTATGGTGAAAATCAAACTCCGGCATGATACAAGTTGCAAGATCACCCAGCTAGCCTATGATGGGTTGTCACTAGATAGGCTTAACTGTCAACTTTCCCATGGCTGCGACCTTCTCAGCCCGAGCTATACTCAAGAGTACACGATCAATGAAACCCTATGGGGAAAATCAAACTCCGACATGGTACAAGTTGCAAGCTCACCCAGCTAGCCTATGATGGGCTGTCACTAGATAGGCTTAACTGTCAACTTTCCCATGGCTGCGTCATTCTCAGCCCGAGCTACACTCAAGAGTACACGATCAATGAAGCGCTAAGGGGAAAGTAGAAATCCTGCTTCATACAAGTTGCCGAGTAAGCGATCAATGAAACCCTATGGTGAAAATCAAACTCCGGCATGATACAAGTTGCAAGATCACCCAGCTAGCCTATGATGGGTTGTCACTAGATAGGCTTAACTGTCAACTTTCCCATGGCTGCGACCTTCTCAGCCCGAGCTATACTCAAGAGTACACGATCAATGAAACCCTATGGGGAAAATCAAACTCCGACATGGTACAAGTTGCAAGATCACCCAGCTAGCCTATGATGGGCTGTCACTAGATAGGCTTAACTGTCAACTTTCCCATGGCTGCGTCATTCTCAGCCGGAGCTACACTCAAGAGTACACGATCAATGAAGCGCTAAGGGGAAAGTAGAAATCCTGCTTCATTCAAATTGCCGAGCAAGCGATCAATGAAACCCTATGGTGAAAATCAAACTCCGGCATGATACAAGTTGCAAGATCACCCAGCTAGCCTATGATGGGTTGTCACTAGATAGGCTTAACTGTCAACTTTCCCATGGCTGCGACCTTCTCAGCCCGAGCTATACTCAAGAGTACACGATCAATGAAACCCTATGGGGAAAATCAAACTCCGACATGGTACAAGTTGCAAGATCACCCAGCTAGCCTATGATGGGCTGTCACTAGATAGGCTTAACTGTCAACTTTCCCATGGCTGCGTCATTCTCAGCCCGAGCTACACTCAAGAGTACACGATCAATGAAGCGCTAAGGGGAAAGTAGAAATCCTGCTTCATTCAAATTGCCGAGCAAGCGATCAATGAAACCCTATGGTGAAAATCAAACTCCGGCATGATACAAGTTGCAAGATCACCCAGCTAGCCTATGATGGGTTGTCACTAGATAGGCTTAACTGTCAACTTTCCCATGGCTGCGACCTTCTCAGCCCGAGCTATACTCAAGAGTACACGATCAATGAAACCCTATGGGGAAAATCAAACTCCGACATGGTACAAGTTGCAAGATCACCCAGCTAGCCTATGATGGGCTGTCACTAGATAGGCTTAACTGTCAACTTTCCCATGGCTGCGTCATTCTCAGCCCGAGCTACACTCAAGAGTACACGATCAATGAAGCGCTAAGGGGAAAGTAGAAATCCTGCTTCATACAAGTTGCCGAGTAAGCGATCAATGAAACCCTATGGTGAAAATCAAACTCCGGCATGATACAAGTTGCAAGATCACCCAGCTAGCCTATGATGGGTTGTCACTAGATAGGCTTAACTGTCAACTTTCCCATGGCTGCGACCTTCTCAGCCCGAGCTATACTCAAGAGTACACGATCAATGAAACCCTATGGGGAAAATCAAACTCCGACATGGTACAAGTTGCAAGATCACCCAGCTAGCCTATGATGGGCTGTCACTAGATAGGCTTAACTGTCAACTTTCCCATGGCTGCGTCATTCTCAGCCCGAGCTACACTCAAGAGTACACGATCAATGAAGCGCTAAGGGGAAAGTAGAAATCCTGCTTCATTCAAATTGCCGAGCAAGCGATCAATGAAACCCTATGGTGAAAATCAAACTCCGGCATGATACAAGTTGCAAGATCACCCAGCTAGCCTATGATGGGTTGTCACTAGATAGGCTTAACTGTTAACTTTCACATGGCTGCGACCTTCTCAGCCCGAGCTACACTCAAGAGCACACGATCAATGAAACCCTATGGGGAAAATCAAACTCCGACATGGTACAAGTTGCAAGCTCACCCAGCTGGCCTATGATGGGCTGTCACTAGATAGGCTTAACTGTCAACTTTCCCATGGCTGCGTCATTCTCAGCCCGAGCTACACTCAAGAGTACACGATCAATGAAGCGCTAAGGGGAAAGTAGAAATCCTGCTTCATACAACTTGCCGAGTAAGCGATCAATGAAACCCTATGGTAAAAATCAAACTCCGGCATGATACAAGTTGCAAGATCACCCAGCTAGCCTATGATGGGTTGTCACTAGATAGGCTTAACTGTCAACTTTCCCATGGCTGCGACCTTCTCAGCCCGAGCTATACTCAAGAGTACACGATCAATGAAACCCTATGGGGAAAATCAAACTCCGACATGGTACAAGTTGCAAGATCACCCAGCTAGCCTATGATGGGCTGTCACTAGATAGGCTTAACTGTCAACTTTCCCATGGCTGCGTCATTCTCAGCCCGAGCTACACTCAAGAGTACACGATCAATGAAGCGCTAAGGGGAAAGTAGAAATCCTGCTTCATACAAGTTGCCGAGTAAGCGATCAATGAAACCCTATGGTGAAAATCAAACTCCGGCATGATACAAGTTGCAAGATCACCCAGCTAGCCTATGATGGGTTGTCACTAGATAGGCTTAACTGTCAACTTTCCCATGGCTGCGACCTTCTCAGCCCGAGCTATACTCAAGAGTACACGATCAATGAAACCCTATGGGGAAAATCAAACTCCGACATGGTACAAGTTGCAAGATCACCCAGCTAGCCTATGATGGGCTGTCACTAGATAGGCTTAACTGTCAACTTTCCCATGGCTGCGTCATTCTCAGCCCGAGCTATACTCAAGAGTACACGATCAATGAAACCCTATGGGGAAAATCAAACTCCGACATGGTACAAGTTGCAAGATCACCCAGCTAGCCTATGATGGGCTGTCACTAGATAGGCTTAACTGTCAACTTTCCCATGGCTGCGTCATTCTCAGCCCGAGCTACACTCAAGAGTACACGATCAATGAAGCGCTAAGGGGAAAGTAGAAATCCTGCTTCATACAAGTTGCCGAGTAAGCGATCAATGAAACCCTATGGTGAAAATCAAACTCCGGCATGATACAAGTTGCAAGATCACCCAGCTAGCCTATGATGGGTTGTCACTAGATAGGCTTAACTGTCAACTTTCCCATGGCTGCGACCTTCTCAGCCCGAGCTATACTCAAGAGTACACGATCAATGAAACCCTATGGGGAAAATCAAACTCCGACATGGTACAAGTTGCAAGATCACCCAGCTAGCCTATGATGGGCTGTCACTAGATAGGCTTAACTGTCAACTTTCCCATGGCTGCGTCATTCTCAGCCCGAGCTACACTCAAGAGTACACGATCAATGAAGCGCTAAGGGGAAAGTAGAAATCCTGCTTCATTCAAATTGCCGAGCAAGCGATCAATGAAACCCTATGGTGAAAATCAAACTCCGGCATGATACAAGTTGCAAGATCACCCAGCTAGCCTATGATGGGTTGTCACTAGATAGGCTTAACTGTTAACTTTCACATGGCTGCGACCTTCTCAGCCCGAGCTACACTCAAGAGCACACGATCAATGAAACCCTATGGGGAAAATCAAACTCCGACATGGTACAAGTTGCAAGCTCACCCAGCTGGCCTATGATGGGCTGTCACTAGATAGGCTTAACTGTCAACTTTCCCATGGCTGCGTCATTCTCAGCCCGAGCTACACTCAAGAGTACACGATCAATGAAGCGCTAAGGGGAAAGTAGAAATCCTGCTTCATACAACTTGCCGAGTAAGCGATCAATGAAACCCTATGGTAAAAATCAAACTCCGGCATGATACAAGTTGCAAGATCACCCAGCTAGCCTATGATGGGTTGTCACTAGATAGGCTTAACTGTCAACTTTCCCATGGCTGCGACCTTCTCAGCCCGAGCTATACTCAAGAGTACACGATCAATAAAAAACCCTATGGGGAAAATCAAACTCCGACATGGTACAAGTTGCAAGATCACCCAGCTAGCCTATGATGGGCTGTCACTAGATAGGCTTAACTGTCAACTTTCCCATGGCTGCGTCATTCTCAGCCCGAGCTACACTCAAGAGTACACGATCAATGAAGCGCTAAGGGGAAAGTAGAAATCCTGCTTCATACAAGTTGCCGAGTAAGCGATCAATGAAACCCTATGGTGAAAATCAAACTCCGGCATGATACAAGTTGCAAGATCACCCAGCTAGCCTATGATGGGTTGTCACTAGATAGGCTTAACTGTCAACTTTCCCATGGCTGCGACCTTCTCAGCCCGAGCTATACTCAAGAGTACACGATCAATGAAACCCTATGGGGAAAATCAAACTCCGACATGGTACAAGTTGCAAGATCACCCAGCTAGCCTATGATGGGCTGTCACTAGATAGGCTTAACTGTCAACTTTCCCATGGCTGCGTCATTCTCAGCCCGAGCTACACTCAAGAGTACACGATCAATGAAGCGCTAAGGGGAAAGTAGAAATCCTGCTTCATTCAAATTGCCGAGCAAGCGATCAATGAAACCCTATGGTGAAAATCAAACTCCGGCATGATACAAGTTGCAAGATCACCCAGCTAGCCTATGATGGGTTGTCACTAGATAGGCTTAACTGTTAACTTTCACATGGCTGCGACCTTCTCAGCCCGAGCTACACTCAAGAGCACACGATCAATGAAACCCTATGGGGAAAATCAAACTCCGACATGGTACAAGTTGCAAGCTCACCCAGCTGGCCTATGATGGGCTGTCACTAGATAGGCTTAACTGTCAACTTTCCCATGGCTGCGTCATTCTCAGCCCGAGCTACACTCAAGAGTACACGATCAATGAAGCGCTAAGGGGAAAGTAGAAATCCTGCTTCATACAAGTTGCCGAGTAAGCGATCAATGAAACCCTATGGTGAAAATCAAACTCCGGCATGATACAAGTTGCAAGATCACCCAGCTAGCCTATGATGGGTTGTCACTAGATAGGCTTAACTGTCAACTTTCCCATGGCTGCGACCTTCTCAGCCCGAGCTATACTCAAGAGTACACGATCAATGAAACCCTATGGGGAAAATCAAACTCCGACATGGTACAAGTTGCAAGATCACCCAGCTAGCCTATGATGGGCTGTCACTAGATAGGCTTAACTGTCAACTTTCCCATGGCTGCGTCATTCTCAGCCCGAGCTACACTCAAGAGTACACGATCAATGAAGCGCTAAGGGGAAAGTAGAAATCCTGCTTCATACAAGTTGCCGAGTAAGCGATCAATGAAACCCTATGGTGAAAATCAAACTCCGGCATGATACAAGTTGCAAGATCACCCAGCTAGCCCATGATGGGTTGTCACTAGATAAGCTTAACTGTCAACTTTCCCATGGCTGCGACCTTCTCAGCCCGAGCTATACTCAAGAGTACACGATCAATGAAACCCTATGGGGAAAATCAAACTCCGACATGGTACAAGTTGCAAGCTCACCCAGCTAGCCTATGATGGGCTGTCACTAGATAGGCTTAACTGTCAACTTTCCCATGGCTGCGTCATTCTCAGCCCGAGCTACACTCAAGAGTACACGATCAATGAAGCGCTAAGGGGAAAGTAGAAATCCTGCTTCATACAAGTTGCCGAGTAAGCGATCAATGAAACCCTATGGTGAAAATCAAACTCCGGCATGATACAAGTTGCAAGATCACCCAGCTAGCCTATGATGGGTTGTCACTAGATAGGCTTAACTGTCAACTTTCTTATGGCTGCGACCTTCTCAGCCCGAGCTATACTCAAGAGTACACGATCAATGAAACCCTATGGGGAAAATCAAACTCCGACATGGTACAAGTTGCAAGATCACCCAGCTAGCCTATGATGGGCTGTCACTAGATAGGCTTAACTGTCAACTTTCCCATGGCTGCGTCATTCTCAGCCCGAGCTACACTCAAGAGTACACGATCAATGAAGCGCTAAGGGGAAAGTAGAAATCCTGCTTCATACAAGTTGCCGAGTAAGCGATCAATGAAACCCTATGGTGAAAATCAAACTCCGGCATGATACAAGTTGCAAGATCACCCAGCTAGCCTATGATGGGTTGTCACTAGATAGGCTTAACTGTCAACTTTCCCATGGCTGCGACCTTCTCAGCCCGAGCTATACTCAAGAGTACACGATCAATGAAACCCTATGGGGAAAATCAAACTCCGACATGGTACAAGTTGCAAGATCACCCAGCTAGCCTATGATGGGCTGTCACTAGATAGGCTTAACTGTCAACTTTCCCATGGTTGCGACATTCTCAGCCCGATCTACACTCAAGAGTACACGATCAATGAAGCGCTAAGGGGAAAGTAGAAATCCTGCTTCATTCAAGTTGCCGAGCAAGCGATCAATGAAACCCTATGGTGAAAATCAAACTCCGGCACGATACAAGTTGCAAGATCACCCAGCTAGCCTATGATGGGTTGTCACTAGATAGGCTTAACTGTCAACTTTCCCATGGCTGCGACCTTCTCAGCCCGAGCTATACTCAAGAGTACACGATCAATGAAACCCTATGGGGAAAATCAAACTCCGACATGGTACAAGTTGCAAGATCACCCAGCTAGCCTATGATGGGCTGTCACTAGATAGGCTTAACTGTCAACTTTCCCATGGCTGCGTCATTCTCAGCCCGATCTACACTCAAGAGTACACGATCAATGAAGCGCTAAGGGGAAAGTAGAAATCCTGCTTCATTCGAATTGCCGAGCAAGCGATCAATGAAACCCTATGGTGAAAATCAAACTCCGGCATGATACAAGTTGCAAGATCACCCAGCTAGCCTATGATGGGTTGTCACTAGATAGGCTTAACTGTCAACTTTCCCATGGCTGCGACCTTCTCAGCCCGAGCTATACTCAAGAGTACACGATCAATGAAACCCTATGGGGAAAATCAAACTCCGACATGGTACAAGTTGCAAGATCACCCAGCTAGCCTATGATGGGCTGTCACTAGATAGGCTTAACTGTCAACTTTCCCATGGCTGCGTCATTCTCAGCCCGAGCTACACTCAAGAGTACACGATCAATGAAGCGCTAAGGGGAAAGTAGAAATCCTGCTTCATTCAAATTGCCGAGCAAGCGATCAATGAAACCCTATGGTGAAAATCAAACTCCGGCATGATACAAGTTGCAAGATCACCCAGCTAGCCTATGATGGGTTGTCACTAGATAGGCTTAACTGTTAACTTTCACATGGCTGCGACCTTCTCAGCCCGAGCTACACTCAAGAGCACACGATCAATGAAACCCTATGGGGAAAATCAAACTCCGACATGGTACAAGTTGCAAGCTCACCCAGCTGGCCTATGATGGGCTGTCACTAGATAGGCTTAACTGTCAACTTTCCCATGGCTGCGTCATTCTCAGCCCGAGCTACACTCAAGAGTACACGATCAATGAAGCGCTAAGGGGAAAGTAGAAATCCTGCTTCATACAAGTTGCCGAGTAAGCGATCAATGAAACCCTATGGTGAAAATCAAACTCCGGCATGATACAAGTTGCAAGATCACCCAGCTAGCCTATGATGGGTTGTCACTAGATAGGCTTAACTGTCAACTTTCCCATGGCTGCGACCTTCTCAGCCCGAGCTATACTCAAGAGTACACGATCAATGAAACCCTATGGGGAAAATCAAACTCCGACATGGTACAAGTTGCAAGCTCACCCAGCTAGCCTATGATGGGCTGTCACTAGATAGGCTTAACTGTCAACTTTCCCATGGCTGCGTCATTCTCAGCCCGAGCTACACTCAAGAGTACACGATCAATGAAGCGCTAAGGGGAAAGTAGAAATCCTGCTTCATACAAGTTGCCGAGTAAGCGATCAATGAAACCCTATGGTGAAAATCAAACTCCGGCATGATACAAGTTGCAAGATCACCCAGCTAGCCTATGATGGGTTGTCACTAGATAGGCTTAACTGTCAACTTTCCCATGGCTGCGACCTTCTCAGCCCGAGCTATACTCAAGAGTACACGATCAATGAAACCCTATGGGGAAAATCAAACTCCGACATGGTACAAGTTGCAAGATCACCCAGCTAGCCTATGATGGGCTGTCACTAGATAGGCTTAACTGTCAACTTTCCCATGGCTGCGTCATTCTCAGCCGGAGCTACACTCAAGAGTACACGATCAATGAAGCGCTAAGGGGAAAGTAGAAATCCTGCTTCATTCAAATTGCCGAGCAAGCGATCAATGAAACCCTATGGTGAAAATCAAACTCCGGCATGATACAAGTTGCAAGATCACCCAGCTAGCCTATGATGGGTTGTCACTAGATAGGCTTAACTGTCAACTTTCCCATGGCTGCGACCTTCTCAGCCCGAGCTATACTCAAGAGTACACGATCAATGAAACCCTATGGGGAAAATCAAACTCCGACATGGTACAAGTTGCAAGATCACCCAGCTAGCCTATGATGGGCTGTCACTAGATAGGCTTAACTGTCAACTTTCCCATGGCTGCGTCATTCTCAGCCCGAGCTACACTCAAGAGTACACGATCAATGAAGCGCTAAGGGGAAAGTAGAAATCCTGCTTCATTCAAATTGCCGAGCAAGCGATCAATGAAACCCTATGGTGAAAATCAAACTCCGGCATGATACAAGTTGCAAGATCACCCAGCTAGCCTATGATGGGTTGTCACTAGATAGGCTTAACTGTCAACTTTCCCATGGCTGCGACCTTCTCAGCCCGAGCTATACTCAAGAGTACACGATCAATGAAACCCTATGGGGAAAATCAAACTCCGACATGGTACAAGTTGCAAGATCACCCAGCTAGCCTATGATGGGCTGTCACTAGATAGGCTTAACTGTCAACTTTCCCATGGCTGCGTCATTCTCAGCCCGAGCTACACTCAAGAGTACACGATCAATGAAGCGCTAAGGGGAAAGTAGAAATCCTGCTTCATACAAGTTGCCGAGTAAGCGATCAATGAAACCCTATGGTGAAAATCAAACTCCGGCATGATACAAGTTGCAAGATCACCCAGCTAGCCTATGATGGGTTGTCACTAGATAGGCTTAACTGTCAACTTTCCCATGGCTGCGACCTTCTCAGCCCGAGCTATACTCAAGAGTACACGATCAATGAAACCCTATGGGGAAAATCAAACTCCGACATGGTACAAGTTGCAAGATCACCCAGCTAGCCTATGATGGGCTGTCACTAGATAGGCTTAACTGTCAACTTTCCCATGGCTGCGTCATTCTCAGCCCGAGCTACACTCAAGAGTACACGATCAATGAAGCGCTAAGGGGAAAGTAGAAATCCTGCTTCATTCAAATTGCCGAGCAAGCGATCAATGAAACCCTATGGTGAAAATCAAACTCCGGCATGATACAAGTTGCAAGATCACCCAGCTAGCCTATGATGGGTTGTCACTAGATAGGCTTAACTGTTAACTTTCACATGGCTGCGACCTTCTCAGCCCGAGCTACACTCAAGAGCACACGATCAATGAAACCCTATGGGGAAAATCAAACTCCGACATGGTACAAGTTGCAAGCTCACCCAGCTGGCCTATGATGGGCTGTCACTAGATAGGCTTAACTGTCAACTTTCCCATGGCTGCGTCATTCTCAGCCCGAGCTACACTCAAGAGTACACGATCAATGAAGCGCTAAGGGGAAAGTAGAAATCCTGCTTCATACAACTTGCCGAGTAAGCGATCAATGAAACCCTATGGTAAAAATCAAACTCCGGCATGATACAAGTTGCAAGATCACCCAGCTAGCCTATGATGGGTTGTCACTAGATAGGCTTAACTGTCAACTTTCCCATGGCTGCGACCTTCTCAGCCCGAGCTATACTCAAGAGTACACGATCAATGAAACCCTATGGGGAAAATCAAACTCCGACATGGTACAAGTTGCAAGATCACCCAGCTAGCCTATGATGGGCTGTCACTAGATAGGCTTAACTGTCAACTTTCCCATGGCTGCGTCATTCTCAGCCCGAGCTACACTCAAGAGTACACGATCAATGAAGCGCTAAGGGGAAAGTAGAAATCCTGCTTCATACAAGTTGCCGAGTAAGCGATCAATGAAACCCTATGGTGAAAATCAAACTCCGGCATGATACAAGTTGCAAGATCACCCAGCTAGCCTATGATGGGTTGTCACTAGATAGGCTTAACTGTCAACTTTCCCATGGCTGCGACCTTCTCAGCCCGAGCTATACTCAAGAGTACACGATCAATGAAACCCTATGGGGAAAATCAAACTCCGACATGGTACAAGTTGCAAGATCACCCAGCTAGCCTATGATGGGCTGTCACTAGATAGGCTTAACTGTCAACTTTCCCATGGCTGCGTCATTCTCAGCCCGAGCTACACTCAAGAGTACACGATCAATGAAGCGCTAAGGGGAAAGTAGAAATCCTGCTTCATACAATTTGCCGAGTAAGCGATCAATGAAACCCTATGGTGAAAATCAAACTCCGGCATGATACAAGTTGCAAGATCACCCAGCTAGCCTATGATGGGTTGTCACTAGATAGGCTTAACTGTCAACTTTCCCATGGCTGCGACCTTCTCAGCCCGAGCTATACTCAAGAGTACACGATCAATGAAACCCTATGGGGAAAATCAAACTCCGACATGGTACAAGTTGCAAGATCACCCAGCTAGCCTATGATGGGCTGTCACTAGATAGGCTTAACTGTCAACTTTCCCATGGTTGCGACATTCTCAGCCCGATCTACACTCAAGAGTACACGATCAATGAAGCGCTAAGGGGAAAGTAGAAATCCTGCTTCATTCAAGTTGCCGAGCAAGCGATCAATGAAACCCTATGGTGAAAATCAAACTCCGGCACGATACAAGTTGCAAGATCACCCAGCTAGCCTATGATGGGTTGTCACTAGATAGGCTTAACTGTCAACTTTCCCATGGCTGCGACCTTCTCAGCCCGAGCTATACTCAAGAGTACACGATCAATGAAACCCTATGGGGAAAATCAAACTCCGACATGGTACAAGTTGCAAGATCACCCAGCTAGCCTATGATGGGCTGTCACTAGATAGGCTTAACTGTCAACTTTCCCATGGCTGCGTCATTCTCAGCCCGATCTACACTCAAGAGTACACGATCAATGAAGCGCTAAGGGGTAAGTAGAAATCCTGCTTCATTCAAATTGCCGAGCAAGCGATCAATGAAACCCTATGGTGAAAATCAAACTCCGGCATGATACAAGTTGCAAGATCACCCAGCTAGCCTATGATGGGTTGTCACTAGATAGGCTTAACTGTCAACTTTCCCATGGCTGCGACCTTCTCAGCCCGAGCTATACTCAAGAGTACACGATCAATGAAACCCTATGGGGAAAATCAAACTCCGACATGGTACAAGTTGCAAGCTCACCCAGCTAGCCTATGATGGGCTGTCACTAGATAGGCTTAACTGTCAACTTTCCCATGGCTGTGTCATTCTCAGCCCGAGCTACACTCAAGAGTACACGATCAATGAAGCGCTAAGGGGAAAGTAGAAATCCTGCTTCATACAAGTTGCCGAGTAAGCGATCAATGAAACCCTATGGTGAAAATCAAACTCCGGCATGATACAAGTTGCAAGATCACCCAGCTAGCCTATGATGGGTTGTCACTAGATAGGCTTAACTGTCAACTTTCCCATGGCTGCGACCTTCTCAGCCCGAGCTATACTCAAGAGTACACGATCAATGAAACCCTATGGGGAAAATCAAACTCCGACATGGTACAAGTTGCAAGATCACCCAGCTAGCCTATGATGGGCTGTCACTAGATAGGCTTAACTGTCAACTTTCCCATGGCTGCGTCATTCTCAGCCCGAGCTACACTCAAGAGTACACGATCAATGAAGCGCTAAGGGGAAAGTAGAAATCCTGCTTCATTCAAATTGCCGAGCAAGCGATCAATGAAACCCTATGGTGAAAATCAAACTCCGGCATGATACAAGTTGCAAGATCACCCAGCTAGCCTATGATGGGTTGTCACTAGATAGGCTTAACTGTCAACTTTCCCATGGCTGCGACCTTCTCAGCCCGAGCTATACTCAAGAGTACACGATCAATGAAACCCTATGGGGAAAATCAAACTCCGACATGGTACAAGTTGCAAGATCACCCAGCTAGCCTATGATGGGCTGTCACTAGATAGGCTTAACTGTCAACTTTCCCATGGTTGCGACATTCTCAGCCCGATCTACACTCAAGAGTACACGATCAATGAAGCGCTAAGGGGAAAGTAGAAATCCTGCTTCATTCGAATTGCCGAGGAAGCGATCAATGAAACCCTATGGTGAAAATCAAACTCCGGCATGATACAAGTTGCAAGATCACCCAGCTAGCCTATGATGGGTTGTCACTAGATAGGCTTAACTGTCAACTTTCCCATGGCTGCGACCTTCTCAGCCCGAGCTATACTCAAGAGTACACGATCAATGAAACCCTATGGGGAAAATCAAACTCCGACATGGTACAAGTTGCAAGATCACCCAGCTTGCCTATGATGGGCTGTCACTAGATAGGCTTAACTGTCAACTTTCCCATGGCTGCGTCATTCTCAGCCCGAGCTACACTCAAGAGTACACGATCAATAAAGCGCTAAGGGGAAAGTAGAAATCCTGCTTCATACAAGTTGCCGAGTAAGCGATCAATGAAACCCTATGGTGAAAATCAAACTCCGGCATGATACAAGTTGCAAGATCACCCAGCTAGCCTATGATGGGTTGTCACTAGATAGGCTTAACTGTCAACTTTCCCATGGCTGCGACCTTCTCAGCCCGAGCTATACTCAAGAGTACACGATCAATGAAACCCTATGGGGAAAATCAAACTACGACATGGTACAAGTTGCAAGCTCACCCAGCTAGCCTATGATGGGCTGTCACTAGATAGGCTTAACTGTCAACTTTCCCATGGCTGCGTCATTCTCAGCCCGAGCTACACTCAAGAGTACACGATCAATGAAGCGCTAAGGGGAAAGTAGAAATCCTGCTTCATACAAGTTGCCGAGTAAGCGATCAATGAAACCCTATGGTGAAAATCAAACTCCGGCATGATACAAGTTGCAAGATCACCCAGCTAGCCTATGATGGGTTGTCACTAGATAGGCTTAACTGTCAACTTTCCCATGGCTGCGACCTTCTCAGCCCGAGCTACACTCAAGAGCACACGATCAATGAAACCCTATGGGGAAAATCAAACTCCGACATGGTACAAGTTGCAAGCTCACCCAGCTGGCCTATGATGGGCTGTCACTAGATAGGCTTAACTGTCAACTTTCCCATGGCTGCGTCATTCTCAGCCCGAGCTACACTCAAGAGTACACGATCAATGAAGCGCTAAGGGGAAAGTAGAAATCCTGCTTCATACAACTTGCCGAGTAAGCGATCAATGAAACCCTATGGTAAAAATCAAACTCCGGCATGATACAAGTTGCAAGATCACCCAGCTAGCCTATGATGGGTTGTCACTAGATAGGCTTAACTGTCAACTTTCCCATGGCTGCGACCTTCTCAGCCCGAGCTATACTCAAGAGTACACGATCAATGAAACCCTATGGGGAAAATCAAACTCCGACATGGTACAAGTTGCAAGATCACCCAGCTAGCCTATGATGGGCTGTCACTAGATAGGCTTAACTGTCAACTTTCCCATGGCTGCGTCATTCTCAGCCCGAGCTACACTCAAGAGTACACGATCAATGAAGCGCTAAGGGGAAAGTAGAAATCCTGCTTCATTCAAGTTGCCGAGCAAGCGATCAATGAAACCCTATGGTGAAAATCAAACTCCGGCACGATACAAGTTGCAAGATCACCCAGCTAGCCTATGATGGGTTGTCACTAGATAGGCTTAACTGTCAACTTTCCCATGGCTGCGACCTTCTCAGCCCGAGCTATACTCAAGAGTACACGATCAATGAAACCCTATGGGGAAAATCAAACTCCGACATGGTACAAGTTGCAAGATCACCCAGCTAGCCTATGATGGGCTGTCACTAGATAGGCTTAACTGTCAACTTTCCCATGGCTGCGTCATTCTCAGCCCGATCTACACTCAAGAGTACACGATCAATGAAGCGCTAAGGGGTAAGTAGAAATCCTGCTTCATTCAAATTGCCGAGCAAGCGATCAATGAAACCCTATGGTGAAAATCAAACTCCGGCATGATACAAGTTGCAAGATCACCCAGCTAGCCTATGATGGGTTGTCACTAGATAGGCTTAACTGTCAACTTTCCCATGGCTGCGACCTTCTCAGCCCGAGCTATACTCAAGAGTACACGATCAATGAAACCCTATGGGGAAAATCAAACTCCGACATGGTACAAGTTGCAAGCTCACCCAGCTAGCCTATGATGGGCTGTCACTAGATAGGCTTAACTGTCAACTTTCCCATGGCTGCGTCATTCTCAGCCCGAGCTACACTCAAGAGTACACGATCAATGAAGCGCTAAGGGGAAAGTAGAAATCCTGCTTCATACAAGTTGCCGAGTAAGCGATCAATGAAACCCTATGGTGAAAATCAAACTCCGGCATGATACAAGTTGCAAGATCACCCAGCTAGCCTATGATGGGTTGTCACTAGATAGGCTTAACTGTCAACTTTCCCATGGCTGCGACCTTCTCAGCCCGAGCTATACTCAAGAGTACACGATCAATGAAACCCTATGGGGAAAATCAAACTCCGACATGGTACAAGTTGCAAGATCACCCAGCTAGCCTATGATGGGCTGTCACTAGATAGGCTTAACTGTCAACTTTCCCATGGCTGCGTCATTCTCAGCCCGAGCTACACTCAAGAGTACACGATCAATGAAGCGCTAAGGGGAAAGTAGAAATCCTGCTTCATTCAAATTGCCGAGCAAGCGATCAATGAAACCCTATGGTGAAAATCAAACTCCGGCATGATACAAGTTGCAAGATCACCCAGCTAGCCTATGATGGGTTGTCACTAGATAGGCTTAACTGTCAACTTTCCCATGGCTGCGACCTTCTCAGCCCGAGCTATACTCAAGAGTACACGATCAATGAAACCCTATGGGGAAAATCAAACTCCGACATGGTACAAGTTGCAAGATCACCCAGCTTGCCTATGATGGGCTGTCACTAGATAGGCTTAACTGTCAACTTTCCCATGGCTGCGTCATTCTCAGCCCGAGCTACACTCAAGAGTACACGATCAATGAAGCGCTAAGGGGAAAGTAGAAATCCTGCTTCATACAAGTTGCCGAGTAAGCGATCAATGAAACCCTATGGTGAAAATCAAACTCCGGCATGATACAAGTTGCAAGATCACCCAGCTAGCCTATGATGGGTTGTCACTAGATAGGCTTAACTGTCAACTTTCCCATGGCTGCGACCTTCTCAGCCCGAGCTATACTCAAGAGTACACGATCAATGAAACCCTATGGGGAAAATCAAACTACGACATGGTACAAGTTGCAAGCTCACCCAGCTAGCCTATGATGGGCTGTCACTAGATAGGCTTAACTGTCAACTTTCCCATGGCTGCGTCATTCTCAGCCCGAGCTACACTCAAGAGTACACGATCAATGAAGCGCTAAGGGGAAAGTAGAAATCCTGCTTCATACAAGTTGCCGAGTAAGCGATCAATGAAACCCTATGGTGAAAATCAAACTCCGGCATGATACAAGTTGCAAGATCACCCAGCTAGCCTATGATGGGTTGTCACTAGATAGGCTTAACTGTCAACTTTCCCATGGCTGCGACCTTCTCAGCCCGAGCTACACTCAAGAGCACACGATCAATGAAACCCTATGGGGAAAATCAAACTCCGACATGGTACAAGTTGCAAGCTCACCCAGCTGGCCTATGATGGGCTGTCACTAGATAGGCTTAACTGTCAACTTTCCCATGGCTGCGTCATTCTCAGCCCGAGCTACACTCAAGAGTACACGATCAATGAAGCGCTAAGGGGAAAGTAGAAATCCTGCTTCATACAAGTTGCCGAGTAAGCGATCAATGAAACCCTATGGTAAAAATCAAACTCCGGCATGATACAAGTTGCAAGATCACCCAGCTAGCCTATGATGGGTTGTCACTAGATAGGCTTAACTGTCAACTTTCCCATGGCTGCGACCTTCTCAGCCCGAGCTATACTCAAGAGTACACGATCAATGAAACCCTATGGGGAAAATCAAACTCCGACATGGTACAAGTTGCAAGATCACCCAGCTAGCCTATGATGGGCTGTCACTAGATAGGCTTAACTGTCAACTTTCCCATGGCTGCGTCATTCTCAGCCCGAGCTACACTCAAGAGTACACGATCAATGAAGCGCTAAGGGGAAAGTAGAAATCCTGCTTCATACAAGTTGCCGAGTAAGCGATCAATGAAACCCTATGGTGAAAATCAAACTCCGGCATGATACAAGTTGCAAGATCACCCAGCTAGCCTATGATGGGTTGTCACTAGATAGGCTTAACTGTCAACTTTCCCATGGCTGCGACCTTCTCAGCCCGAGCTATACTCAAGAGTACACGATCAATGAAACCCTATGGGGAAAATCAAACTCCGACATGGTACAAGTTGCAAGATCACCCAGCTAGCCTATGATGGGCTGTCACTAGATAGGCTTAACTGTCAACTTTCCCATGGCTGCGTCATTCTCAGCCCGAGCTACACTCAAGAGTACACGATCAATGAAGCGCTAAGGGGAAAGTAGAAATCCTGCTTCATACAAGTTGCCGAGTAAGCGATCAATGAAACCCTATGGTGAAAATCAAACTCCGGCATGATACAAGTTGCAAGATCACCCAGCTAGCCTATGATGGGTTGTCACTAGATAGGCTTAACTGTCAACTTTCCCATGGCTGCGACCTTCTCAGCCCGAGCTATACTCAAGAGTACACGATCAATGAAACCCTATGGGGAAAATCAAACTCCGACATGGTACAAGTTGCAAGATCACCCAGCTAGCCTATGATGGGCTGTCACTAGATAGGCTTAACTGTCAACTTTCCCATGGCTGCGTCATTCTCAGCCCGAGCTACACTCAAGAGTACACGATCAATGAAGCGCTAAGGGGAAAGTAGAAATCCTGCTTCATACAATTTGCCGAGTAAGCGATCAATGAAACCCTATGGTGAAAATCAAACTCCGGCATGATACAAGTTGCAAGATCACCCAGCTAGCCTATGATGGGTTGTCACTAGATAGGCTTAACTGTCAACTTTCCCATGGCTGCGACCTTCTCAGCCCGAGCTATACTCAAGAGTACACGATCAATGAAACCCTATGGGGAAAATCAAACTCCGACATGGTACAAGTTGCAAGCTCACCCAGCTAGCCTATGATGGGCTGTCATTAGATAGGCTTAACTGTCAACTTTCCCATGGCTGCGTCATTCTCAGCCCGAGCTACACTCAAGAGTACACGATCAATGAAGCGCTAAGGGGAAAGTAGAAATCCTGCTTCATACAAGTTGCCGAGTAAGCGATCAATGAAACCCTATGGTGAAAATCAAACTCCGGCATGATACAAGTTGCAAGATCACCCAGCTAGCCTATGATGGGTTGTCACTAGATAGGCTTAACTGTCAACTTTCCCATGGCTGCGACCTTCTCAGCCCGAGCTATACTCAAGAGTACACGATCAATGAAACCCTATGGGGAAAATCAAACTCCGACATGGTACAAGTTGCAAGATCACCCAGCTAGCCTATGATGGGCTGTCACTAGATAGGCTTAACTGTCAACTTTCCCATGGCTGCGTCATTCTCAGCCCGAGCTACACTCAAGAGTACACGATCAATGAAGCGCTAAGGGGAAAGTAGAAATCCTGCTTCATTCAAATTGCCGAGCAAGCGATCAATGAAACCCTATGGTGAATATCAAACTCCGGCATGATACAAGTTGCAAGATCACCCAGCTAGCCTATGATGGGTTGTCACTAGATAGGCTTAACTGTCAACTTTCCCATGGCTGCGACCTTCTCAGCCCGAGCTATACTCAAGAGTACACGATCAATGAAACCCTATGGGGAAAATCAAACTCCGACATGGTACAAGTTGCAAGATCACCCAGCTAGCCTATGATGGGCTGTCACTAGATAGGCTTAACTGTCAACTTTCCCATGGTTGCGACATTCTCAGCCCGATCTACACTCAAGAGTACACGATCAATGAAGCGCTAAGGGGAAAGTAGAAATCCTGCTTCATTCAAGTTGCCGAGCAAGCGATCAATGAAACCCTATGGTGAAAATCAAACTCCGGCACGATACAAGTTGCAAGATCACCCAGCTAGCCTATGATGGGTTGTCACTAGATAGGCTTAACTGTCAACTTTCCCATGGCTGCGACCTTCTCAGCCCGAGCTATACTCAAGAGTACACGATCAATGAAACCCTATGGGGAAAATCAAACTCCGACATGGTACAAGTTGCAAGATCACCCAGCTAGCCTATGATGGGCTGTCACTAGATAGGCTTAACTGTCAACTTTCCCATGGCTGCGTCATTCTCAGCCCGATCTACACTCAAGAGTACACGATCAATGAAGCGCTAAGGGGAAAGTAGAAATCCTGCTTCATTCAAATTGCCGAGCAAGCGATCAATGAAACCCTATGGTGAAAATCAAACTCCGGCATGATACAAGTTGCAAGATCACCCAGCTAGCCTATGATGGGTTGTCACTAGATAGGCTTAACTGTCAACTTTCCCATGGCTGCGACCTTCTCAGCCCGAGCTATACTCAAGAGTACACGATCAATGAAACCCTATGGGGAAAATCAAACTCCGACATGGTACAAGTTGCAAGATCACCCAGCTAGCCTATGATGGGCTGTCACTAGATAGGCTTAACTGTCAACTTTCCCATGGCTGCGTCATTCTCAGCCCGAGCTACACTCAAGAGTACACGATCAATGAAGCGCTAAGGGGAAAGTAGAAATCCTGCTTCATACAAGTTGCCGAGTAAGCGATCAATGAAACCCTATGGTGAAAATCAAACTCCGGCATGATACAAGTTGCAAGATCACCCAGCTAGCCTATGATGGGTTGTCACTAGATAGGCTTAACTGTCAACTTTCCCATGGCTGCGACCTTCTCAGCCCGAGCTATACTCAAGAGTACACGATCAATGAAACCCTATGGGGAAAATCAAACTACGACATGGTACAAGTTGCAAGCTCACCCAGCTAGCCTATGATGGGCTGTCACTAGATAGGCTTAACTGTCAACTTTCCCATGGCTGCGTCATTCTCAGCCCGAGCTACACTCAAGAGTACACGATCAATGAAGCGCTAAGGGGAAAGTAGAAATCCTGCTTCATACAAGTTGCCGAGTAAGCGATCAATGAAACCCTATGGTGAAAATCAAACTCCGGCATGATACAAGTTGCAAGATCACCCAGCTAGCCTATGATGGGTTGTCACTAGATAGGCTTAACTGTCAACTTTCCCATGGCTGCGACCTTCTCAGCCCGAGCTACACTCAAGAGCACACGATCAATGAAACCCTATGGGGAAAATCAAACTCCGACATGGTACAAGTTGCAAGCTCACCCAGCTGGCCTATGATGGGCTGTCACTAGATAGGCTTAACTGTCAACTTTCCCATGGCTGCGTCATTCTCAGCCCGAGCTACACTCAAGAGTACACGATCAATGAAGCGCTAAGGGGAAAGTAGAAATCCTGCTTCATACAAGTTGCCGAGTAAGCGATCAATGAAACCCTATGGTAAAAATCAAACTCCGGCATGATACAAGTTGCAAGATCACCCAGCTAGCCTATGATGGGTTGTCACTAGATAGGCTTAACTGTCAACTTTCCCATGGCTGCGACCTTCTCAGCCCGAGCTATACTCAAGAGTACACGATCAATGAAACCCTATGGGGAAAATCAAACTCCGACATGGTACAAGTTGCAAGATCACCCAGCTAGCCTATGATGGGCTGTCACTAGATAGGCTTAACTGTCAACTTTCCCATGGCTGCGTCATTCTCAGCCCGAGCTACACTCAAGAGTACACGATCAATGAAGCGCTAAGGGGAAAGTAGAAATCCTGCTTCATACAAGTTGCCGAGTAAGCGATCAATGAAACCCTATGGTGAAAATCAAACTCCGGCATGATACAAGTTGCAAGATCACCCAGCTAGCCTATGATGGGTTGTCACTAGATAGGCTTAACTGTCAACTTTCCCATGGCTGCGACCTTCTCAGCCCGAGCTATACTCAAGAGTACACGATCAATGAAACCCTATGGGGAAAATCAAACTCCGACATGGTACAAGTTGCAAGATCACCCAGCTAGCCTATGATGGGCTGTCACTAGATAGGCTTAACTGTCAACTTTCCCATGGCTGCGTCATTCTCAGCCCGAGCTACACTCAAGAGTACACGATCAATGAAGCGCTAAGGGGAAAGTAGAAATCCTGCTTCATACAAGTTGCCGAGTAAGCGATCAATGAAACCCTATGGTGAAAATCAAACTCCGGCATGATACAAGTTGCAAGATCACCCAGCTAGCCTATGATGGGTTGTCACTAGATAGGCTTAACTGTCAACTTTCCCATGGCTGCGACCTTCTCAGCCCGAGCTATACTCAAGAGTACACGATCAATGAAACCCTATGGGGAAAATCAAACTCCGACATGGTACAAGTTGCAAGATCACCCAGCTAGCCTATGATGGGCTGTCACTAGATAGGCTTAACTGTCAACTTTCCCATGGCTGCGTCATTCTCAGCCCGAGCTACACTCAAGAGTACACGATCAATGAAGCGCTAAGGGGAAAGTAGAAATCCTGCTTCATACAATTTGCCGAGTAAGCGATCAATGAAACCCTATGGTGAAAATCAAACTCCGGCATGATACAAGTTGCAAGATCACCCAGCTAGCCTATGATGGGTTGTCACTAGATAGGCTTAACTGTCAACTTTCCCATGGCTGCGACCTTCTCAGCCCGAGCTATACTCAAGAGTACACGATCAATGAAACCCTATGGGGAAAATCAAACTCCGACATGGTACAAGTTGCAAGATCACCCAGCTAGCCTATGATGGGCTGTCACTAGATAGGCTTAACTGTCAACTTTCCCATGGCTGCGTCATTCTCAGCCCGAGCTACACTCAAGAGTACACGATCAATGAAGCGCTAAGGGGAAAGTAGAAATCCTGCTTCATTCAAATTGCCGAGCAAGCGATCAATGAAACCCTATGGTGAATATCAAACTCCGGCATGATACAAGTTGCAAGATCACCCAGCTAGCCTATGATGGGTTGTCACTAGATAGGCTTAACTGTCAACTTTCCCATGGCTGCGACCTTCTCAGCCCGAGCTATACTCAAGAGTACACGATCAATGAAACCCTATGGGGAAAATCAAACTCCGACATGGTACAAGTTGCAAGATCACCCAGCTAGCCTATGATGGGCTGTCACTAGATAGGCTTAACTGTCAACTTTCCCATGGTTGCGACATTCTCAGCCCGATCTACACTCAAGAGTACACGATCAATGAAGCGCTAAGGGGAAAGTAGAAATCCTGCTTCATTCAAGTTGCCGAGCAAGCGATCAATGAAACCCTATGGTGAAAATCAAACTCCGGCACGATACAAGTTGCAAGATCACCCAGCTAGCCTATGATGGGTTGTCACTAGATAGGCTTAACTGTCAACTTTCCCATGGCTGCGACCTTCTCAGCCCGAGCTATACTCAAGAGTACACGATCAATGAAACCCTATGGGGAAAATCAAACTCCGACATGGTACAAGTTGCAAGATCACCCAGCTAGCCTATGATGGGCTGTCACTAGATAGGCTTAACTGTCAACTTTCCCATGGCTGCGTCATTCTCAGCCCGATCTACACTCAAGAGTACACGATCAATGAAGCGCTAAGGGGAAAGTAGAAATCCTGCTTCATTCAAATTGCCGAGCAAGCGATCAATGAAACCCTATGGTGAAAATCAAACTCCGGCATGATACAAGTTGCAAGATCACCCAGCTAGCCTATGATGGGTTGTCACTAGATAGGCTTAACTGTCAACTTTCCCATGGCTGCGACCTTCTCAGCCCGAGCTATACTCAAGAGTACACGATCAATGAAACCCTATGGGGAAAATCAAACTCCGACATGGTACAAGTTGCAAGATCACCCAGCTAGCCTATGATGGGCTGTCACTAGATAGGCTTAACTGTCAACTTTCCCATGGCTGCGTCATTCTCAGCCCGAGCTACACTCAAGAGTACACGATCAATGAAGCGCTAAGGGGAAAGTAGAAATCCTGCTTCATACAAGTTGCCGAGTAAGCGATCAATGAAACCCTATGGTGAAAATCAAACTCCGGCATGATACAAGTTGCAAGATCACCCAGCTAGCCTATGATGGGTTGTCACTAGATAGGCTTAACTGTCAACTTTCCCATGGCTGCGACCTTCTCAGCCCGAGCTATACTCAAGAGTACACGATCAATGAAACCCTATGGGGAAAATCAAACTACGACATGGTACAAGTTGCAAGCTCACCCAGCTAGCCTATGATGGGCTGTCACTAGATAGGCTTAACTGTCAACTTTCCCATGGCTGCGTCATTCTCAGCCCGAGCTACACTCAAGAGTACACGATCAATGAAGCGCTAAGGGGAAAGTAGAAATCCTGCTTCATACAAGTTGCCGAGTAAGCGATCAATGAAACCCTATGGTGAAAATCAAACTCCGGCATGATACAAGTTGCAAGATCACCCAGCTAGCCTATGATGGGTTGTCACTAGATAGGCTTAACTGTCAACTTTCCCATGGCTGCGACCTTCTCAGCCCGAGCTACACTCAAGAGCACACGATCAATGAAACCCTATGGGGAAAATCAAACTCCGACATGGTACAAGTTGCAAGCTCACCCAGCTGGCCTATGATGGGCTGTCACTAGATAGGCTTAACTGTCAACTTTCCCATGGCTGCGTCATTCTCAGCCCGAGCTACACTCAAGAGTACACGATCAATGAAGCGCTAAGGGGAAAGTAGAAATCCTGCTTCATACAAGTTGCCGAGTAAGCGATCAATGAAACCCTATGGTAAAAATCAAACTCCGGCATGATACAAGTTGCAAGATCACCCAGCTAGCCTATGATGGGTTGTCACTAGATAGGCTTAACTGTCAACTTTCCCATGGCTGCGACCTTCTCAGCCCGAGCTATACTCAAGAGTACACGATCAATGAAACCCTATGGGGAAAATCAAACTCCGACATGGTACAAGTTGCAAGATCACCCAGCTAGCCTATGATGGGCTGTCACTAGATAGGCTTAACTGTCAACTTTCCCATGGCTGCGTCATTCTCAGCCCGAGCTACACTCAAGAGTACACGATCAATGAAGCGCTAAGGGGAAAGTAGAAATCCTGCTTCATACAAGTTGCCGAGTAAGCGATCAATGAAACCCTATGGTGAAAATCAAACTCCGGCATGATACAAGTTGCAAGATCACCCAGCTAGCCTATGATGGGTTGTCACTAGATAGGCTTAACTGTCAACTTTCCCATGGCTGCGACCTTCTCAGCCCGAGCTATACTCAAGAGTACACGATCAATGAAACCCTATGGGGAAAATCAAACTCCGACATGGTACAAGTTGCAAGATCACCCAGCTAGCCTATGATGGGCTGTCACTAGATAGGCTTAACTGTCAACTTTCCCATGGCTGCGTCATTCTCAGCCCGAGCTACACTCAAGAGTACACGATCAATGAAGCGCTAAGGGGAAAGTAGAAATCCTGCTTCATACAAGTTGCCGAGTAAGCGATCAATGAAACCCTATGGTGAAAATCAAACTCCGGCATGATACAAGTTGCAAGATCACCCAGCTAGCCTATGATGGGTTGTCACTAGATAGGCTTAACTGTCAACTTTCCCATGGCTGCGACCTTCTCAGCCCGAGCTATACTCAAGAGTACACGATCAATGAAACCCTATGGGGAAAATCAAACTCCGACATGGTACAAGTTGCAAGATCACCCAGCTAGCCTATGATGGGCTGTCACTAGATAGGCTTAACTGTCAACTTTCCCATGGCTGCGTCATTCTCAGCCCGAGCTACACTCAAGAGTACACGATCAATGAAGCGCTAAGGGGAAAGTAGAAATCCTGCTTCATACAATTTGCCGAGTAAGCGATCAATGAAACCCTATGGTGAAAATCAAACTCCGGCATGATACAAGTTGCAAGATCACCCAGCTAGCCTATGATGGGTTGTCACTAGATAGGCTTAACTGTCAACTTTCCCATGGCTGCGACCTTCTCAGCCCGAGCTATACTCAAGAGTACACGATCAATGAAACCCTATGGGGAAAATCAAACTCCGACATGGTACAAGTTGCAAGCTCACCCAGCTAGCCTATGATGGGCTGTCACTAGATAGGCTTAACTGTCAACTTTCCCATGGCTGCGTCATTCTCAGCCCGAGCTACACTCAAGAGTACACGATCAATGAAGCGCTAAGGGGAAAGTAGAAATCCTGCTTCATACAAGTTGCCGAGTAAGCGATCAATGAAACCCTATGGTGAAAATCAAACTCCGGCATGATACAAGTTGCAAGATCACCCAGCTAGCCTATGATGGGTTGTCACTAGATAGGCTTAACTGTCAACTTTCCCATGGCTGCGACCTTCTCAGCCCGAGCTATACTCAAGAGTACACGATCAATGAAACCCTATGGGGAAAATCAAACTCCGACATGGTACAAGTTGCAAGATCACCCAGCTAGCCTATGATGGGCTGTCACTAGATAGGCTTAACTGTCAACTTTCCCATGGCTGCGTCATTCTCAGCCCGAGCTACACTCAAGAGTACACGATCAATGAAGCGCTAAGGGGAAAGTAGAAATCCTGCTTCATTCAAATTGCCGAGCAAGCGATCAATGAAACCCTATGGTGAAAATCAAACTCCGGCATGATACAAGTTGCAAGATCACCCAGCTAGCCTATGATGGGTTGTCACTAGATAGGCTTAACTGTCAACTTTCCCATGGCTGCGACCTTCTCAGCCCGAGCTATACTCAAGAGTACACGATCAATGAAACCCTATGGGGAAAATCAAACTCCGACATGGTACAAGTTGCAAGATCACCCAGCTAGCCTATGATGGGCTGTCACTAGATAGGCTTAACTGTCAACTTTCCCATGGTTGCGACATTCTCAGCCCGATCTACACTCAAGAGTACACGATCAATGAAGCGCTAAGGGGAAAGTAGAAATCCTGCTTCATTCAAGTTGCCGAGCAAGCGATCAATGAAACCCTATGGTGAAAATCAAACTCCGGCACGATACAAGTTGCAAGATCACCCAGCTAGCCTATGATGGGTTGTCACTAGATAGGCTTAACTGTCAACTTTCCCATGGCTGCGACCTTCTCAGCCCGAGCTATACTCAAGAGTACACGATCAATGAAACCCTATGGGGAAAATCAAACTCCGACATGGTACAAGTTGCAAGATCACCCAGCTAGCCTATGATGGGCTGTCACTAGATAGGCTTAACTGTCAACTTTCCCATGGCTGCGTCATTCTCAGCCCGATCTACACTCAAGAGTACACGATCAATGAAGCGCTAAGGGGAAAGTAGAAATCCTGCTTCATTCAAATTGCCGAGCAAGCGATCAATGAAACCCTATGGTGAAAATCAAACTCCGGCATGATACAAGTTGCAAGATCACCCAGCTAGCCTATGATGGGTTGTCACTAGATAGGCTTAACTGTCAACTTTCCCATGGCTGCGACCTTCTCAGCCCGAGCTATACTCAAGAGTACACGATCAATGAAACCCTATGGGGAAAATCAAACTCCGACATGGTACAAGTTGCAAGATCACCCAGCTAGCCTATGATGGGCTGTCACTAGATAGGCTTAACTGTCAACTTTCCCATGGCTGCGTCATTCTCA
Source organism: Leptodactylus fuscus (assembly GCF_031893055.1). Lineage (NCBI taxonomy): Eukaryota > Metazoa > Chordata > Amphibia > Anura > Leptodactylidae > Leptodactylus > Leptodactylus fuscus. The sequence continues at coordinate 22,869 of NW_027440637.1, read as the reverse complement.
GCCCGAGCTACACTCAAGAGTACACGATCAATGAAGCGCTAAGGGGAAAGTAGAAATCCTGCTTCATACAAGTTGCCGAGTAAGCGATCAATGAAACCCTATGGTGAAAATCAAACTCCGGCATGATACAAGTTGCAAGATCACCCAGCTAGCCTATGATGGGTTGTCACTAGATAGGCTTAACTGTCAACTTTCCCATGGCTGCGACCTTCTCAGCCCGAGCTATACTCAAGAGTACACGATCAATGAAACCCTATGGGGAAAATCAAACTCCGACATGGTACAAGTTGCAAGATCACCCAGCTAGCCTATGATGGGCTGTCACTAGATAGGCTTAACTGTCAACTTTCCCATGGCTGCGTCATTCTCAGCCCGAGCTACACTCAAGAGTACACGATCAATGAAGCGCTAAGGGGAAAGTAGAAATCCTGCTTCATTCAAATTGCCGAGCAAGCGATCAATGAAACCCTATGGTGAAAATCAAACTCCGGCATGATACAAGTTGCAAGATCACCCAGCTAGCCTATGATGGGTTGTCACTAGATAGGCTTAACTGTTAACTTTCACATGGCTGCGACCTTCTCAGCCCGAGCTACACTCAAGAGCACACGATCAATGAAACCCTATGGGGAAAATCAAACTCCGACATGGTACAAGTTGCAAGCTCACCCAGCTGGCCTATGATGGGCTGTCACTAGATAGGCTTAACTGTCAACTTTCCCATGGCTGCGTCATTCTCAGCCCGAGCTACACTCAAGAGTACACGATCAATGAAGCGCTAAGGGGAAAGTAGAAATCCTGCTTCATACAAGTTGCCGAGTAAGCGATCAATGAAACCCTATGGTGAAAATCAAACTCCGGCATGATACAAGTTGCAAGATCACCCAGCTAGCCTATGATGGGTTGTCACTAGATAGGCTTAACTGTCAACTTTCCCATGGCTGCGACCTTCTCAGCCCGAGCTATACTCAAGAGTACACGATCAATGAAACCCTATGGGGAAAATCAAACTCCGACATGGTACAAGTTGCAAGCTCACCCAGCTAGCCTATGATGGGCTGTCACTAGATAGGCTTAACTGTCAACTTTCCCATGGCTGCGTCATTCTCAGCCCGAGCTACACTCAAGAGTACACGATCAATGAAGCGCTAAGGGGAAAGTAGAAATCCTGCTTCATACAAGTTGCCGAGTAAGCGATCAATGAAACCCTATGGTGAAAATCAAACTCCGGCATGATACAAGTTGCAAGATCACCCAGCTAGCCTATGATGGGTTGTCACTAGATAGGCTTAACTGTCAACTTTCCCATGGCTGCGACCTTCTCAGCCCGAGCTATACTCAAGAGTACACGATCAATGAAACCCTATGGGGAAAATCAAACTCCGACATGGTACAAGTTGCAAGATCACCCAGCTAGCCTATGATGGGCTGTCACTAGATAGGCTTAACTGTCAACTTTCCCATGGTTGCGACATTCTCAGCCCGATCTACACTCAAGAGTACACGATCAATGAAGCGCTAAGGGGAAAGTAGAAATCCTGCTTCATTCGAATTGCCGAGCAAGCGATCAATGAAACCCTATGGTGAAAATCAAACTCCGGCATGATACAAGTTGCAAGATCACCCAGCTAGCCTATGATGGGTTGTCACTAGATAGGCTTAACTGTCAACTTTCCCATGGCTGCGACCTTCTCAGCCCGAGCTATACTCAAGAGTACACGATCAATGAAACCCTATGGGGAAAATCAAACTCCGACATGGTACAAGTTGCAAGATCACCCAGCTTGCCTATGATGGGCTGTCACTAGATAGGCTTAACTGTCAACTTTCCCATGGCTGCGTCATTCTCAGCCCGAGCTACACTCAAGAGTACACGATCAATGAAGCGCTAAGGGGAAAGTAGAAATCCTGCTTCATACAAGTTGCCGAGTAAGCGATCAATGAAACCCTATGGTGAAAATCAAACTCCGGCATGATACAAGTTGCAAGATCACCCAGCTAGCCTATGATGGGTTGTCACTAGATAGGCTTAACTGTCAACTTTCCCATGGCTGCGACCTTCTCAGCCCGAGCTATACTCAAGAGTACACGATCAATGAAACCCTATGGGGAAAATCAAACTACGACATGGTACAAGTTGCAAGCTCACCCAGCTAGCCTATGATGGGCTGTCACTAGATAGGCTTAACTGTCAACTTTCCCATGGCTGCGTCATTATCAGCCCGAGCTACACTCAAGAGTACACGATCAATGAAGCGCTAAGGGGAAAGTAGAAATCCTGCTTCATACAAGTTGCCGAGTAAGCGATCAATGAAACCCTATGGTGAAAATCAAACTAAGGCATGATACAAGTTGCAAGATCACCCAGCTAGCCTATGATGGGTTGTCACTAGATAGGCTTAACTGTCAACTTTCCCATGGCTGCGACCTTCTCAGCCCGAGCTATACTCAAGAGTACACGATCAATGAAACCCTATGGGGAAAATCAAACTCCGACATGGTACAAGTTGCAAGATCACCCAGCTAGCCCATGATGGGCTGTCACTAGATAGGCTTAACTGTCAACTTTCCCATGGCTGCGTCATTCTCAGCCCGAGCTACACTCAAGAGTACACGATCAATGAAGCGCTAAGGGGAAAGTAGAAATCCTGCTTCATACAAGTTGCCGAGTAAGCGATCAATGAAACCCTATGGTGAAAATCAAACTCCGGCATGATACAAGTTGCAAGATCACCCAGCTAGCCTATGATGGGTTGTCACTAGATAGGCTTAACTGTCAACTTTCCCATGGCTGCGACCTTCTCAGCCCGAGCTATACTCAAGAGTACACGATCAATGAAACCCTATGGGGAAAATCAAACTCCGACATGGTACAAGTTGCAAGATCACCCAGCTAGCCTATGATGGGCTGTCACTAGATAGGCTTAACTGTCAACTTTCCCATGGCTGCGTCATTCTCAGCCCGAGCTACACTCAAGAGTACACGATCAATGAAGCGCTAAGGGGAAAGTAGAAATCCTGCTTCATTCAAATTGCCGAGCAAGCGATCAATGAAACCCTATGGTGAAAATCAAACTCCGGCATGATACAAGTTGCAAGATCACCCAGCTAGCCTATGATGGGTTGTCACTAGATAGGCTTAACTGTTAACTTTCACATGGCTGCGACCTTCTCAGCCCGAGCTACACTCAAGAGCACACGATCAATGAAACCCTATGGGGAAAATCAAACTCCGACATGGTACAAGTTGCAAGCTCACCCAGCTGGCCTATGATGGGCTGTCACTAGATAGGCTTAACTGTCAACTTTCCCATGGCTGCGTCATTCTCAGCCCGAGCTACACTCAAGAGTACACGATCAATGAAGCGCTAAGGGGAAAGTAGAAATCCTGCTTCATACAAGTTGCCGAGTAAGCGATCAATGAAACCCTATGGTGAAAATCAAACTCCGGCATGATACAAGTTGCAAGATCACCCAGCTAGCCTATGATGGGTTGTCACTAGATAGGCTTAACTGTCAACTTTCCCATGGCTGCGACCTTCTCAGCCCGAGCTATACTCAAGAGTACACGATCAATGAAACCCTATGGGGAAAATCAAACTCCGACATGGTACAAGTTGCAAGATCACCCAGCTAGCCTATGATGGGCTGTCACTAGATAGGCTTAACTGTCAACTTTCCCATGGCTGCGTCATTCTCAGCCCGAGCTACACTCAAGAGTACACGATCAATGAAGCGCTAAGGGGAAAGTAGAAATCCTGCTTCATACAAGTTGCCGAGTAAGCGATCAATGAAACCCTATGGTGAAAATCAAACTCCGGCATGATACAAGTTGCAAGATCACCCAGCTAGCCCATGATGGGTTGTCACTAGATAAGCTTAACTGTCAACTTTCCCATGGCTGCGACCTTCTCAGCCCGAGCTATACTCAAGAGTACACGATCAATGAAACCCTATTGGGAAAATCAAACTCCGACATGGTACAAGTTGCAAGCTCACCCAGCTAGCCTATGATGGGCTGTCACTAGATAGGCTTAACTGTCAACTTTCCCATGGCTGCGTCATTCTCAGCCCGAGCTACACTCAAGAGTACACGATCAATGAAGCGCTAAGGGGAAAGTAGAAATCCTGCTTCATACAAGTTGCCGAGTAAGCGATCAATGAAACCCTATGGTGAAAATCAAACTCCGGCATGATACAAGTTGCAAGATCACCCAGCTAGCCTATGATGGGTTGTCACTAGATAGGCTTAACTGTCAACTTTCCCATGGCTGCGACCTTTTCAGCCCGAGCTATACTCAAGAGTACACGATCAATGAAACCCTATGGGGAAAATCAAACTCCGACATGGTACAAGTTGCAAGATCACCCAGCTAGCCTATGATGGGCTGTCACTAGATAGGCTTAACTGTCAACTTTCCCATGGCTGCGTCATTCTCAGCCCGAGCTACACTCAAGAGTACACGATCAATGAAGCGCTAAGGGGAAAGTAGAAATCCTGCTTCATTCAAATTGCCGAGCAAGCGATCAATGAAACCCTATGGTGAAAATCAAACTCCGGCATGATACAAGTTGCAAGATCACCCAGCTAGCCTATGATGGGTTGTCACTAGATAGGCTTAACTGTCAACTTTCCCATGGCTGCGACCTTTTCAGCCCGAGCTATACTCAAGAGTACACGATCAATGAAACCCTATGGGGAAAATCAAACTCCGACATGGTACAAGTTGCAAGATCACCCAGCTAGCCTATGATGGGCTGTCACTAGATAGGCTTAACTGTCAACTTTCCCATGGCTGCGTCATTCTCAGCCCGATCTACACTCAAGAGTACACGATCAATGAAGCGCTAAGGGGAAAGTAGAAATCCTGCTTCATACAATTTGCCGAGTAAGCGATCAATGAAACCCTATGGTGAAAATCAAACTCCGGCATGATACAAGTTGCAAGATCACCCAGCTAGCCTATGATGGGTTGTCACTAGATAGGCTTAACTGTCAACTTTCCCATGGCTGCGACCTTCTCAGCCCGAGCTATACTCAAGAGTACACGATCAATGAAACCCTATGGGGAAAATCAAACTCCGACATGGTACAAGTTGCAAGCTCACCCAGCTAGCCTATGATGGGCTGTCACTAGATAGGCTTAACTGTCAACTTTCCCATGGCTGCGTCATTCTCAGCCCGAGCTACACTCAAGAGTACACGATCAATGAAGCGCTAAGGGGAAAGTAGAAATCCTGCTTCATACAAGTTGCCGAGTAAGCGATCAATGAAACCCTATGGTGAAAATCAAACTCCGGCATGATACAAGTTGCAAGATCACCCAGCTAGCCTATGATGGGTTGTCACTAGATAGGCTTAACTGTCAACTTTCCCATGGCTGCGACCTTCTCAGCCCGAGCTATACTCAAGAGTACACGATCAATGAAACCCTATGGGGAAAATCAAACTCCGACATGGTACAAGTTGCAAGATCACCCAGCTAGCCTATGATGGGCTGTCACTAGATAGGCTTAACTGTCAACTTTCCCATGGCTGCGTCATTCTCAGCCCGAGCTACACTCAAGAGTACACGATCAATGAAGCGCTAAGGGGAAAGTAGAAATCCTGCTTCATTCAAATTGCCGAGCAAGCGATCAATGAAACCCTATGGTGAAAATCAAACTCCGGCATGATACAAGTTGCAAGATCACCCAGCTAGCCTATGATGGGTTGTCACTAGATAGGCTTAACTGTTAACTTTCACATGGCTGCGACCTTCTCAGCCCGAGCTACACTCAAGAGCACACGATCAATGAAACCCTATGGGGAAAATCAAACTCCGACATGGTACAAGTTGCAAGCTCACCCAGCTGGCCTATGATGGGCTGTCACTAGATAGGCTTAACTGTCAACTTTCCCATGGCTGCGTCATTCTCAGCCCGAGCTACACTCAAGAGTACACGATCAATGAAGCGCTAAGGGGAAAGTAGAAATCCTGCTTCATACAAGTTGCCGAGTAAGCGATCAATGAAACCCTATGGTGAAAATCAAACTCCGGCATGATACAAGTTGCAAGATCACCCAGCTAGCCTATGATGGGTTGTCACTAGATAGGCTTAACTGTTAACTTTCACATGGCTGCGACCTTCTCAGCCCGAGCTACACTCAAGAGCACACGATCAATGAAACCCTATGGGGAAAATCAAACTCCGACATGGTACAAGTTGCAAGCTCACCCAGCTGGCCTATGATGGGCTGTCACTAGATAGGCTTAACTGTCAACTTTCCCATGGCTGCGTCATTCTCAGCCCGAGCTACACTCAAGAGTACACGATCAATGAAGCGCTAAGGGGAAAGTAGAAATCCTGCTTCATACAAGTTGCCGAGTAAGCGATCAATGAAACCCTATGGTGAAAATCAAACTCCGGCATGATACAAGTTGCAAGATCACCCAGCTAGCCTATGATGGGTTGTCACTAGATAGGCTTAACTGTCAACTTTCCCATGGCTGCGACCTTCTCAGCCCGAGCTATACTCAAGAGTACACGATCAATGAAACCCTATGGGGAAAATCAAACTCCGACATGGTACAAGTTGCAAGATCACCCAGCTAGCCTATGATGGGCTGTCACTAGATAGGCTTAACTGTCAACTTTCCCATGGCTGCGTCATTCTCAGCCCGAGCTACACTCAAGAGTACACGATCAATGAAGCGCTAAGGGGAAAGTAGAAATCCTGCTTCATACAAGTTGCCGAGTAAGCGATCAATGAAACCCTATGGTGAAAATCAAACTCCGGCATGATACAAGTTGCAAGATCACCCAGCTAGCCTATGATGGGTTGTCACTAGATAGGCTTAACTGTCAACTTTCCCATGGCTGCGACCTTCTCAGCCCGAGCTATACTCAAGAGTACACGATCAATGAAACCCTATGGGGAAAATCAAACTCCGACATGGTACAAGTTGCAAGATCACCCAGCTAGCCTATGATGGGCTGTCACTAGATAGGCTTAACTGTCAACTTTCCCATGGTTGCGACATTCTCAGCCCGATCTACACTCAAGAGTACACGATCAATGAAGCGCTAAGGGGAAAGTAGAAATCCTGCTTCATTCAAGTTGCCGAGCAAGCGATCAATGAAACCCTATGGTGAAAATCAAACTCCGGCACGATACAAGTTGCAAGATCACCCAGCTAGCCTATGATGGGCTGTCACTAGATAGGCTTAACTGTCAACTTTCCCATGGCTGCGTCATTCTCAGCCCGAGCTACACTCAAGAGTACACGATCAATGAAGCGCTAAGGGGAAAGTAGAAATCCTGCTTCATACAATTTGCCGAGTAAGCGATCAATGAAACCCTATGGTGAAAATCAAACTCCGGCATGATACAAGTTGCAAGATCACCCAGCTAGCCTATGATGGGTTGTCACTAGATAGGCTTAACTGTCAACTTTCCCATGGCTGCGACCTTCTCAGCCCGAGCTATACTCAAGAGTACACGATCAATGAAACCCTATGGGGAAAATCAAACTCCGACATGGTACAAGTTGCAAGATCACCCAGCTAGCCTATGATGGGCTGTCACTAGATAGGCTTAACTGTCAACTTTCCCATGGTTGCGACATTCTCAGCCCGATCTACACTCAAGAGTACACGATCAATGAAGCGCTAATGGGTAAGTAGAAATCCTGCTTCATTCAAATTGCCGAGCAAGCGATCAATGAAACCCTATGGTGAAAATCAAACTCCGGCATGATACAAGTTGCAAGATCACCCAGCTAGCCTATGATGGGTTGTCACTAGATAGGCTTAACTGTCAACTTTCCCATGGCTGCGACCTTCTCAGCCCGAGCTATACTCAAGAGTACACGATCAATGAAACCCTATGGGGAAAATCAAACTCCGACATGGTACAAGTTGCAAGATCACCCAGCTAGCCTATGATGGGCTGTCACTAGATAGGCTTAACTGTCAACTTTCCCATGGCTGCGTCATTCTCAGCCCGAGCTACACTCAAGAGTACACGATCAATGAAGCGCTAAGGGGAAAGTAGAAATCCTGCTTCATACAATTTGCCGAGTAAGCGATCAATGAAACCCTATGGTGAAAATCAAACTCCGGCATGATACAAGTTGCAAGATCACCCAGCTAGCCTATGATGGGTTGTCACTAGATAGGCTTAACTGTCAACTTTCCCATGGCTGCGACCTTCTCAGCCCGAGCTATACTCAAGAGTACACGATCAATGAAACCCTATGGGGAAAATCAAACTCCGACATGGTACAAGTTGCAAGATCACCCAGCTAGCCTATGATGGGCTGTCACTAGATAGGCTTAACTGTCAACTTTCCCATGGTTGCGACATTCTCAGCCCGATCTACACTCAAGAGTACACGATCAATGAAGCGCTAAGGGGAAAGTAGAAATCCTGCTTCATTCAAGTTGCCGAGCAAGCGATCAATGAAACCCTATGGTGAAAATCAAACTCCGGCATGATACAAGTTGCAAGATCACCCAGCTAGCCTATGATGGGTTGTCACTAGATAGGCTTAACTGTCAACTTTCCCATGGCTGCGTCATTCTCAGCCCGATCTACACTCAAGAGTACACGATCAATGAAGCGCTAAGGGGTAAGTAGAAATCCTGCTTCATTCAAATTGCCGAGCAAGCGATCAATGAAACCCTATGGTGAAAATCAAACTCCGGCATGATACAAGTTGCAAGATCACCCAGCTAGCCTATGATGGGTTGTCACTAGATAGGCTTAACTGTCAACTTTCCCATGGCTGCGACCTTCTCAGCCCGAGCTATACTCAAGAGTACACGATCAATGAAACCCTATGGGGAAAATCAAACTCCGACATGGTACAAGTTGCAAGCTCACCCAGCTAGCCTATGATGGGCTGTCACTAGATAGGCTTAACTGTCAACTTTCCCATGGCTGCGTCATTCTCAGCCCGAGCTACACTCAAGAGTACACGATCAATGAAGCGCTAAGGGGAAAGTAGAAATCCTGCTTCATACAAGTTGCCGAGTAAGCGATCAATGAAACCCTATGGTGAAAATCAAACTCCGGCATGATACAAGTTGCAAGATCACCCAGCTAGCCTATGATGGGTTGTCACTAGATAGGCTTAACTGTCAACTTTCCCATGGCTGCGACCTTCTCAGCCCGAGCTATACTCAAGAGTACACGATCAATGAAACCCTATGGGGAAAATCAAACTCCGACATGGTACAAGTTGCAAGATCACCCAGCTAGCCTATGATGGGCTGTCACTAGATAGGCTTAACTGTCAACTTTCCCATGGCTGCGTCATTCTCAGCCCGAGCTACACTCAAGAGTACACGATCAATGAAGCGCTAAGGGGAAAGTAGAAATCCTGCTTCATTCAAATTGCCGAGCAAGCGATCAATGAAACCCTATGGTGAAAATCAAACTCCGGCATGATACAAGTTGCAAGATCACCCAGCTAGCCTATGATGGGTTGTCACTAGATAGGCTTAACTGTCAACTTTCCCATGGCTGCGACCTTCTCAGCCCGAGCTATACTCAAGAGTACACGATCAATGAAACCCTATGGGGAAAATCAAACTCCGACATGGTACAAGTTGCAAGATCACCCAGCTAGCCTATGATGGGCTGTCACTAGATAGGCTTAACTGTCAACTTTCCCATGGCTGCGTCATTCTCAGCCCGAGCTACACTCAAGAGTACACGATCAATGAAGCGCTAAGGGGAAAGTAGAAATCCTGCTTCATTCAAATTGCCGAGCAAGCGATCAATGAAACCCTATGGTGAAAATCAAACTCCGGCATGATACAAGTTGCAAGATCACCCAGCTAGCCTATGATGGGTTGTCACTAGATAGGCTTAACTGTCAACTTTCCCATGGCTGCGACCTTCTCAGCCCGAGCTATACTCAAGAGTACACGATCAATGAAACCCTATGGGGAAAATCAAACTCCGACATGGTACAAGTTGCAAGATCACCCAGCTAGCCTATGATGGGCTGTCACTAGATAGGCTTAACTGTCAACTTTCCCATGGCTGCGTCATTCTCAGCCCGAGCTACACTCAAGAGTACACGATCAATGAAGCGCTAAGGGGAAAGTAGAAATCCTGCTTCATACAAGTTGCCGAGTAAGCGATCAATGAAACCCTATGGTGAAAATCAAACTCCGGCATGATACAAGTTGCAAGATCACCCAGCTAGCCTATGATGGGTTGTCACTAGATAGGCTTAACTGTCAACTTTCCCATGGCTGCGACCTTCTCAGCCCGAGCTATACTCAAGAGTACACGATCAATGAAACCCTATGGGGAAAATCAAACTCCGACATGGTACAAGTTGCAAGATCACCCAGCTAGCCTATGATGGGCTGTCACTAGATAGGCTTAACTGTCAACTTTCCCATGGCTGCGTCATTCTCAGCCCGAGCTGCACTCAAGAGTACACGATCAATGAAGCGCTAAGGGGAAAGTAGAAATCCTGCTTCATTCAAATTGCCGAGCAAGCGATCAATGAAACCCTATGGTGAAAATCAAACTCCGGCATGATACAAGTTGCAAGATCACCCAGCTAGCCTATGATGGGTTGTCACTAGATAGGCTTAACTGTTAACTTTCACATGGCTGCGACCTTCTCAGCCCGAGCTACACTCAAGAGCACACGATCAATGAAACCCTATGGGGAAAATCAAACTCCGACATGGTACAAGTTGCAAGCTCACCCAGCTGGCCTATGATGGGCTGTCACTAGATAGGCTTAACTGTCAACTTTCCCATGGCTGCGTCATTCTCAGCCCGAGCTACACTCAAGAGTACACGATCAATGAAGCGCTAAGGGGAAAGTAGAAATCCTGCTTCATACAAGTTGCCGAGTAAGCGATCAATGAAACCCTATGGTAAAAATCAAACTCCGGCATGATACAAGTTGCAAGATCACCCAGCTAGCCTATGATGGGTTGTCACTAGATAGGCTTAACTGTCAACTTTCCCATGGCTGCGACCTTCTCAGCCCGAGCTATACTCAAGAGTACACGATCAATGAAACCCTATGGGGAAAATCAAACTCCGACATGGTACAAGTTGCAAGATCACCCAGCTAGCCTATGATGGGCTGTCACTAGATAGGCTTAACTGTCAACTTTCCCATGGCTGCGTCATTCTCAGCCCGAGCTACACTCAAGAGTACACGATCAATGAAGCGCTAAGGGGAAAGTAGAAATCCTGCTTCATACAAGTTGCCGAGTAAGCGATCAATGAAACCCTATGGTGAAAATCAAACTCCGGCATGATACAAGTTGCAAGATCACCCAGCTAGCCTATGATGGGTTGTCACTAGATAGGCTTAACTGTCAACTTTCCCATGGCTGCGACCTTTTCAGCCCGAGCTATACTCAAGAGTACACGATCAATGAAACCCTATGGGGAAAATCAAACTCCGACATGGTACAAGTTGCAAGATCACCCAGCTAGCCTATGATGGGCTGTCACTAGATAGGCTTAACTGTCAACTTTCCCATGGCTGCGTCATTCTCAGCCCGAGCTACACTCAAGAGTACACGATCAATGAAGCGCTAAGGGGAAAGTAGAAATCCTGCTTCATTCAAATTGCCGAGCAAGCGATCAATGAAACCCTATGGTGAAAATCAAACTCCGGCATGATACAAGTTGCAAGATCACCCAGCTAGCCTATGATGGGTTGTCACTAGATAGGCTTAACTGTCAACTTTCCCATGGCTGCGACCTTTTCAGCCCGAGCTATACTCAAGAGTACACGATCAATGAAACCCTATGGGGAAAATCAAACTCCGACATGGTACAAGTTGCAAGATCACCCAGCTAGCCTATGATGGGCTGTCACTAGATAGGCTTAACTGTCAACTTTCCCATGGCTGCGTCATTCTCAGCCCGATCTACACTCAAGAGTACACGATCAATGAAGCGCTAAGGGGAAAGTAGAAATCCTGCTTCATACAATTTGCCGAGTAAGCGATCAATGAAACCCTATGGTGAAAATCAAACTCCGGCATGATACAAGTTGCAAGATCACCCAGCTAGCCTATGATGGGTTGTCACTAGATAGGCTTAACTGTCAACTTTCCCATGGCTGCGACCTTCTCAGCCCGAGCTATACTCAAGAGTACACGATCAATGAAACCCTATGGGGAAAATCAAACTCCGACATGGTACAAGTTGCAAGCTCACCCAGCTAGCCTATGATGGGCTGTCACTAGATAGGCTTAACTGTCAACTTTCCCATGGCTGCGTCATTCTCAGCCCGAGCTACACTCAAGAGTACACGATCAATGAAGCGCTAAGGGGAAAGTAGAAATCCTGCTTCATACAAGTTGCCGAGTAAGCGATCAATGAAACCCTATGGTGAAAATCAAACTCCGGCATGATACAAGTTGCAAGATCACCCAGCTAGCCTATGATGGGTTGTCACTAGATAGGCTTAACTGTCAACTTTCCCATGGCTGCGACCTTCTCAGCCCGAGCTATACTCAAGAGTACACGATCAATGAAACCCTATGGGGAAAATCAAACTCCGACATGGTACAAGTTGCAAGATCACCCAGCTAGCCTATGATGGGCTGTCACTAGATAGGCTTAACTGTCAACTTTCCCATGGCTGCGTCATTCTCAGCCCGAGCTACACTCAAGAGTACACGATCAATGAAGCGCTAAGGGGAAAGTAGAAATCCTGCTTCATTCAAATTGCCGAGCAAGCGATCAATGAAACCCTATGGTGAAAATCAAACTCCGGCATGATACAAGTTGCAAGATCACCCAGCTAGCCTATGATGGGTTGTCACTAGATAGGCTTAACTGTTAACTTTCACATGGCTGCGACCTTCTCAGCCCGAGCTACACTCAAGAGCACACGATCAATGAAACCCTATGGGGAAAATCAAACTCCGACATGGTACAAGTTGCAAGCTCACCCAGCTGGCCTATGATGGGCTGTCACTAGATAGGCTTAACTGTCAACTTTCCCATGGCTGCGTCATTCTCAGCCCGAGCTACACTCAAGAGTACACGATCAATGAAGCGCTAAGGGGAAAGTAGAAATCCTGCTTCATACAAGTTGCCGAGTAAGCGATCAATGAAACCCTATGGTGAAAATCAAACTCCGGCATGATACAAGTTGCAAGATCACCCAGCTAGCCTATGATGGGTTGTCACTAGATAGGCTTAACTGTCAACTTTCCCATGGCTGCGACCTTCTCAGCCCGAGCTATACTCAAGAGTACACGATCAATGAAACCCTATGGGGAAAATCAAACTCCGACATGGTACAAGTTGCAAGATCACCCAGCTAGCCTATGATGGGCTGTCACTAGATAGGCTTAACTGTCAACTTTCCCATGGCTGCGTCATTCTCAGCCCGAGCTACACTCAAGAGTACACGATCAATGAAGCGCTAAGGGGAAAGTAGAAATCCTGCTTCATACAAGTTGCCGAGTAAGCGATCAATGAAACCCTATGGTGAAAATCAAACTCCGGCATGATACAAGTTGCAAGATCACCCAGCTAGCCTATGATGGGTTGTCACTAGATAGGCTTAACTGTCAACTTTCCCATGGCTGCGACCTTCTCAGCCCGAGCTATACTCAAGAGTACACGATCAATGAAACCCTATGGGGAAAATCAAACTCCGACATGGTACAAGTTGCAAGATCACCCAGCTAGCCTATGATGGGCTGTCACTAGATAGGCTTAACTGTCAACTTTCCCATGGTTGCGACATTCTCAGCCCGATCTACACTCAAGAGTACACGATCAATGAAGCGCTAAGGGGAAAGTAGAAATCCTGCTTCATTCAAGTTGCCGAGCAAGCGATCAATGAAACCCTATGGTGAAAATCAAACTCCGGCACGATACAAGTTGCAAGATCACCCAGCTAGCCTATGATGGGCTGTCACTAGATAGGCTTAACTGTCAACTTTCCCATGGCTGCGTCATTCTCAGCCCGAGCTACACTCAAGAGTACACGATCAATGAAGCGCTAAGGGGAAAGTAGAAATCCTGCTTCATACAATTTGCCGAGTAAGCGATCAATGAAACCCTATGGTGAAAATCAAACTCCGGCATGATACAAGTTGCAAGATCACCCAGCTAGCCTATGATGGGTTGTCACTAGATAGGCTTAACTGTCAACTTTCCCATGGCTGCGACCTTCTCAGCCCGAGCTATACTCAAGAGTACACGATCAATGAAACCCTATGGGGAAAATCAAACTCCGACATGGTACAAGTTGCAAGATCACCCAGCTAGCCTATGATGGGCTGTCACTAGATAGGCTTAACTGTCAACTTTCCCATGGTTGCGACATTCTCAGCCCGATCTACACTCAAGAGTACACGATCAATGAAGCGCTAATGGGTAAGTAGAAATCCTGCTTCATTCAAATTGCCGAGCAAGCGATCAATGAAACCCTATGGTGAAAATCAAACTCCGGCATGATACAAGTTGCAAGATCACCCAGCTAGCCTATGATGGGTTGTCACTAGATAGGCTTAACTGTCAACTTTCCCATGGCTGCGACCTTCTCAGCCCGAGCTATACTCAAGAGTACACGATCAATGAAACCCTATGGGGAAAATCAAACTCCGACATGGTACAAGTTGCAAGATCACCCAGCTAGCCTATGATGGGCTGTCACTAGATAGGCTTAACTGTCAACTTTCCCATGGCTGCGTCATTCTCAGCCCGAGCTACACTCAAGAGTACACGATCAATGAAGCGCTAAGGGGAAAGTAGAAATCCTGCTTCATACAATTTGCCGAGTAAGCGATCAATGAAACCCTATGGTGAAAATCAAACTCCGGCATGATACAAGTTGCAAGATCACCCAGCTAGCCTATGATGGGTTGTCACTAGATAGGCTTAACTGTCAACTTTCCCATGGCTGCGACCTTCTCAGCCCGAGCTATACTCAAGAGTACACGATCAATGAAACCCTATGGGGAAAATCAAACTCCGACATGGTACAAGTTGCAAGATCACCCAGCTAGCCTATGATGGGCTGTCACTAGATAGGCTTAACTGTCAACTTTCCCATGGTTGCGACATTCTCAGCCCGATCTACACTCAAGAGTACACGATCAATGAAGCGCTAAGGGGAAAGTAGAAATCCTGCTTCATTCAAGTTGCCGAGCAAGCGATCAATGAAACCCTATGGTGAAAATCAAACTCCGGCATGATACAAGTTGCAAGATCACCCAGCTAGCCTATGATGGGTTGTCACTAGATAGGCTTAACTGTCAACTTTCCCATGGCTGCGTCATTCTCAGCCCGATCTACACTCAAGAGTACACGATCAATGAAGCGCTAAGGGGTAAGTAGAAATCCTGCTTCATTCAAATTGCCGAGCAAGCGATCAATGAAACCCTATGGTGAAAATCAAACTCCGGCATGATACAAGTTGCAAGATCACCCAGCTAGCCTATGATGGGTTGTCACTAGATAGGCTTAACTGTCAACTTTCCCATGGCTGCGACCTTCTCAGCCCGAGCTATACTCAAGAGTACACGATCAATGAAACCCTATGGGGAAAATCAAACTCCGACATGGTACAAGTTGCAAGCTCACCCAGCTAGCCTATGATGGGCTGTCACTAGATAGGCTTAACTGTCAACTTTCCCATGGCTGCGTCATTCTCAGCCCGAGCTACACTCAAGAGTACACGATCAATGAAGCGCTAAGGGGAAAGTAGAAATCCTGCTTCATACAAGTTGCCGAGTAAGCGATCAATGAAACCCTATGGTGAAAATCAAACTCCGGCATGATACAAGTTGCAAGATCACCCAGCTAGCCTATGATGGGTTGTCACTAGATAGGCTTAACTGTCAACTTTCCCATGGCTGCGACCTTCTCAGCCCGAGCTATACTCAAGAGTACACGATCAATGAAACCCTATGGGGAAAATCAAACTCCGACATGGTACAAGTTGCAAGATCACCCAGCTAGCCTATGATGGGCTGTCACTAGATAGGCTTAACTGTCAACTTTCCCATGGCTGCGTCATTCTCAGCCCGAGCTACACTCAAGAGTACACGATCAATGAAGCGCTAAGGGGAAAGTAGAAATCCTGCTTCATTCAAATTGCCGAGCAAGCGATCAATGAAACCCTATGGTGAAAATCAAACTCCGGCATGATACAAGTTGCAAGATCACCCAGCTAGCCTATGATGGGTTGTCACTAGATAGGCTTAACTGTTAACTTTCACATGGCTGCGACCTTCTCAGCCCGAGCTACACTCAAGAGCACACGATCAATGAAACCCTATGGGGAAAATCAAACTCCGACATGGTACAAGTTGCAAGCTCACCCAGCTGGCCTATGATGGGCTGTCACTAGATAGGCTTAACTGTCAACTTTCCCATGGCTGCGTCATTCTCAGCCCGAGCTACACTCAAGAGTACACGATCAATGAAGCGCTAAGGGGAAAGTAGAAATCCTGCTTCATACAAGTTGCCGAGTAAGCGATCAATGAAACCCTATGGTGAAAATCAAACTCCGGCATGATACAAGTTGCAAGATCACCCAGCTAGCCTATGATGGGTTGTCACTAGATAGGCTTAACTGTCAACTTTCCCATGGCTGCGACCTTCTCAGCCCGAGCTATACTCAAGAGTACACGATCAATGAAACCCTATGGGGAAAATCAAACTCCGACATGGTACAAGTTGCAAGATCACCCAGCTAGCCTATGATGGGCTGTCACTAGATAGGCTTAACTGTCAACTTTCCCATGGCTGCGTCATTCTCAGCCCGAGCTACACTCAAGAGTACACGATCAATGAAGCGCTAAGGGGAAAGTAGAAATCCTGCTTCATACAAGTTGCCGAGTAAGCGATCAATGAAACCCTATGGTGAAAATCAAACTCCGGCATGATACAAGTTGCAAGATCACCCAGCTAGCCTATGATGGGTTGTCACTAGATAGGCTTAACTGTCAACTTTCCCATGGCTGCGACCTTCTCAGCCCGAGCTATACTCAAGAGTACACGATCAATGAAACCCTATGGGGAAAATCAAACTCCGACATGGTACAAGTTGCAAGATCACCCAGCTAGCCTATGATGGGCTGTCACTAGATAGGCTTAACTGTCAACTTTCCCATGGTTGCGACATTCTCAGCCCGATCTACACTCAAGAGTACACGATCAATGAAGCGCTAAGGGGAAAGTAGAAATCCTGCTTCATTCAAGTTGCCGAGCAAGCGATCAATGAAACCCTATGGTGAAAATCAAACTCCGGCACGATACAAGTTGCAAGATCACCCAGCTAGCCTATGATGGGCTGTCACTAGATAGGCTTAACTGTCAACTTTCCCATGGCTGCGTCATTCTCAGCCCGAGCTACACTCAAGAGTACACGATCAATGAAGCGCTAAGGGGAAAGTAGAAATCCTGCTTCATACAATTTGCCGAGTAAGCGATCAATGAAACCCTATGGTGAAAATCAAACTCCGGCATGATACAAGTTGCAAGATCACCCAGCTAGCCTATGATGGGTTGTCACTAGATAGGCTTAACTGTCAACTTTCCCATGGCTGCGACCTTCTCAGCCCGAGCTATACTCAAGAGTACACGATCAATGAAACCCTATGGGGAAAATCAAACTCCGACATGGTACAAGTTGCAAGATCACCCAGCTAGCCTATGATGGGCTGTCACTAGATAGGCTTAACTGTCAACTTTCCCATGGTTGCGACATTCTCAGCCCGATCTACACTCAAGAGTACACGATCAATGAAGCGCTAATGGGTAAGTAGAAATCCTGCTTCATTCAAATTGCCGAGCAAGCGATCAATGAAACCCTATGGTGAAAATCAAACTCCGGCATGATACAAGTTGCAAGATCACCCAGCTAGCCTATGATGGGTTGTCACTAGATAGGCTTAACTGTCAACTTTCCCATGGCTGCGACCTTCTCAGCCCGAGCTATACTCAAGAGTACACGATCAATGAAACCCTATGGGGAAAATCAAACTCCGACATGGTACAAGTTGCAAGATCACCCAGCTAGCCTATGATGGGCTGTCACTAGATAGGCTTAACTGTCAACTTTCCCATGGCTGCGTCATTCTCAGCCCGAGCTACACTCAAGAGTACACGATCAATGAAGCGCTAAGGGGAAAGTAGAAATCCTGCTTCATACAATTTGCCGAGTAAGCGATCAATGAAACCCTATGGTGAAAATCAAACTCCGGCATGATACAAGTTGCAAGATCACCCAGCTAGCCTATGATGGGTT
Organism: Leptodactylus fuscus; assembly: GCF_031893055.1. NCBI lineage: Eukaryota > Metazoa > Chordata > Amphibia > Anura > Leptodactylidae > Leptodactylus > Leptodactylus fuscus. Next base: position 4,609 of record NW_027440637.1, on the reverse strand, counting down.
GTCACTAGATAGGCTTAACTGTCAACTTTCCCATGGCTGCGACCTTCTCAGCCCGAGCTATACTCAAGAGTACACGATCAATGAAACCCTATGGGGAAAATCAAACTCCGACATGGTACAAGTTGCAAGATCACCCAGCTAGCCTATGATGGGCTGTCACTAGATAGGCTTAACTGTCAACTTTCCCATGGTTGCGACATTCTCAGCCCGATCTACACTCAAGAGTACACGATCAATGAAGCGCTAAGGGGAAAGTAGAAATCCTGCTTCATTCAAGTTGCCGAGCAAGCGATCAATGAAACCCTATGGTGAAAATCAAACTCCGGCATGATACAAGTTGCAAGATCACCCAGCTAGCCTATGATGGGTTGTCACTAGATAGGCTTAACTGTCAACTTTCCCATGGCTGCGTCATTCTCAGCCCGATCTACACTCAAGAGTACACGATCAATGAAGCGCTAAGGGGTAAGTAGAAATCCTGCTTCATTCAAATTGCCGAGCAAGCGATCAATGAAACCCTATGGTGAAAATCAAACTCCGGCATGATACAAGTTGCAAGATCACCCAGCTAGCCTATGATGGGTTGTCACTAGATAGGCTTAACTGTCAACTTTCCCATGGCTGCGACCTTCTCAGCCCGAGCTATACTCAAGAGTACACGATCAATGAAACCCTATGGGGAAAATCAAACTCCGACATGGTACAAGTTGCAAGCTCACCCAGCTAGCCTATGATGGGCTGTCACTAGATAGGCTTAACTGTCAACTTTCCCATGGCTGCGTCATTCTCAGCCCGAGCTACACTCAAGAGTACACGATCAATGAAGCGCTAAGGGGAAAGTAGAAATCCTGCTTCATACAAGTTGCCGAGTAAGCGATCAATGAAACCCTATGGTGAAAATCAAACTCCGGCATGATACAAGTTGCAAGATCACCCAGCTAGCCTATGATGGGTTGTCACTAGATAGGCTTAACTGTCAACTTTCCCATGGCTGCGACCTTCTCAGCCCGAGCTATACTCAAGAGTACACGATCAATGAAACCCTATGGGGAAAATCAAACTCCGACATGGTACAAGTTGCAAGATCACCCAGCTAGCCTATGATGGGCTGTCACTAGATAGGCTTAACTGTCAACTTTCCCATGGCTGCGTCATTCTCAGCCCGAGCTACACTCAAGAGTACACGATCAATGAAGCGCTAAGGGGAAAGTAGAAATCCTGCTTCATTCAAATTGCCGAGCAAGCGATCAATGAAACCCTATGGTGAAAATCAAACTCCGGCATGATACAAGTTGCAAGATCACCCAGCTAGCCTATGATGGGTTGTCACTAGATAGGCTTAACTGTCAACTTTCCCATGGCTGCGACCTTCTCAGCCCGAGCTATACTCAAGAGTACACGATCAATGAAACCCTATGGGGAAAATCAAACTCCGACATGGTACAAGTTGCAAGATCACCCAGCTAGCCTATGATGGGCTGTCACTAGATAGGCTTAACTGTCAACTTTCCCATGGCTGCGTCATTCTCAGCCCGAGCTACACTCAAGAGTACACGATCAATGAAGCGCTAAGGGGAAAGTAGAAATCCTGCTTCATTCAAATTGCCGAGCAAGCGATCAATGAAACCCTATGGTGAAAATCAAACTCCGGCATGATACAAGTTGCAAGATCACCCAGCTAGCCTATGATGGGTTGTCACTAGATAGGCTTAACTGTCAACTTTCCCATGGCTGCGACCTTCTCAGCCCGAGCTATACTCAAGAGTACACAATCAATGAAACCCTATGGGGAAAATCAAACTCCGACATGGTACAAGTTGCAAGATCACCCAGCTAGCCTATGATGGGCTGTCACTAGATAGGCTTAACTGTCAACTTTCCCATGGCTGCGTCATTCTCAGCCCGAGCTACACTCAAGAGTACACGATCATGAAGCGCTAAGGGGAAAGTAGAAATCCTGCTTCATACAAGTTGCCGAGTAAGCGATCAATGAAACCCTATGGTGAAAATCAAAACTCCGGCATGATACAAGTTGCAAGATCACCCAGCTAGCCTATGATGGGTTGTCACTAGATAGGCTTAACTGTCAACTTTCCCATGGCTGCGACCTTCTCAGCCCGAGCTATACTCAAGAGTACACGATCATGAAACCCTATGGGGAAAATCAAACTCCGACATGGTACAAGTTGCAAGATCACCCAGCTAGCCTATGATGGGCTGTCACTAGATAGGCTTAACTGTCAACTTTCCCATGGCTGCGTCATTCTCAGCCCGAGCTGCACTCAAGAGTACACGATCAATGAAGCGCTAAGGGGAAAGTAGAAATCCTGCTTCATTCAAATTGCCGAGCAAGCGATCAATGAAACCCTATGGTGAAAATCAAACTCCGGCATGATACAAGTTGCAAGATCACCCAGCTAGCCTATGATGGGTTGTCACTAGATAGGCTTAACTGTTAACTTTCACATGGCTGCGACCTTCTCAGCCCGAGCTACACTCAAGAGCACACGATCAATGAAACCCTATGGGAAAATCAAACTCCGACATGGTACAAAGTTGCAAGCTCACCCAGCTGGCCTATGATGGGCTGTCACTAGATAGGCTTAACTGTCAACTTTCCCATGGCTGCGTCATTCTCAGCCCGAGCTACACTCAAGAGTACACGATCAATGAAGCGCTAAGGGGAAAGTAGAAATCCTGCTTCATACAAGTTGCCGAGTAAGCGATCAATGAAACCCTATGGTAAAATCAAACTCCGGCATGATACAAGTTGCAAGATCACCCAGCTAGCCTATGATGGGTTGTCACTAGATAGGCTTAACTGTCAACTTTCCCATGGCTGCGACCTTCTCAGCCCGAGCTATACTCAAGAGTACACGATCAATGAAACCCTATGGGGAAAATCAACTCCGACATGTACAAGTTGCAAGATCACCCAGCTAGCCTATGATGGGCTGTCACTAGATAGGCTTAACTGTCAACTTTCCATGGCTGCGTCATTCTCAGCCCGAGCTACACTCAAGAGTACACGATCAATGAAGCGCTAAGGGGAAAGTAGAAATCCTGCTTCATACAAGTTGCCGAGTAAGCGATCAATGAAACCCTATGGTGAAAATCAAACTCCGGCATGATACAAGTTGCAAGATCACCCAGCTAGCCTATGATGGGGTTGTCACTAGATAGGCTTAACTGTCAACTTTCCCATGGCTGCGACCTTCTCAGCCCGAGCTATACTCAAGAGTACACGATCAATGAAACCCTATGGGGAAAATCAAACTCCGACATGGTACAAGTTGCAAGATCACCCAGCTAGCCTATGATGGGCTGTCACTAGATAGGCTTAACTGTCAACTTTCCCATGGCTGCGTCATTCTCAGCCCGAGCTACACTCAAGAGTACACGATCAATGAAGCGCTAAGGGGAAAGTAGAAATCCTGCTTCATACAATTTGCCGAGTAAGCGATCAATGAAACCCTATGGTGAAAATCAAACTCCGGCATGATACAAGTTGCAAGATCACCCAGCTAGCCTATGATGGGTTGTCACTAGATAGGCTTAACTGTCAACTTTCCCATGGCTGCGACCTTCTCAGCCCGAGCTATACTCAAGAGTACACGATCAATGAAACCCTATGGGGAAAATCAAACTCCGACATGGTACAAGTTGCAAGATCACCCAGCTAGCCTATGATGGGCTGTCACTAGATAGGCTTAACTGTCAACTTTCCCATGGTTGCGACATTCTCAGCCCGATCTACACTCAAGAGTACACGATCAATGAAGCGCTAAGGGAAAGTAGAAATCCTGCTTCATTCAAGTTGCCGAGCAAGCGATCAATGAAACCCTATGGTGAAAATCAAACTCCGCACGATACAAGTTGCAAGATCACCCAGCTAGCCTATGATGGGTTGTCACTAGATAGGCTTAACTGTCAACTTTCCCATGGCTGCGACCTTCTCAGCCCGAGCTATACTCAAGAGTACACGATCAATGAAACCCTATGGGGAAAATCAAACTCCGACATGGTACAAGTTGCAAGATCACCCAGCTAGCCTATGATGGGCTGTCACTAGATAGGCTTAACTGTCAACTTTCCCATGGCTGCGTCATTCTCAGCCCGATCTACACTCAAGAGTACACGATCAATGAAGCGCTAAGGGGTAAGTAGAAATCCTGCTTCATTCAAATTGCCGAGCAAGCGATCAATGAAAACCCTATGGTTAAAATCAAACTCCGGCATGATACAAGTTGCAAGATCACCCAGCTAGCCTATGATGGGTTGTCACTAGATAGGCTTAACTGTCAACTTTCCCATGGCTGCGACCTTCTCAGCCCGAGCTATACTCAAGAGTACACGATCAATAAAACCCTATGGGGAAAATCAAACTCCGACATGGTACAAGTTGCAAGCTCACCCAGCTAGCCTATGATGGGCTGTCACTAGATAGGCTTAACTGTCAACTTTCCCATGGCTGCGTCATTCTCAGCCCGAGCTACACTCAAGAGTACACGATCAATGAAGCGCTAAGGGGAAAGTAGAAATCCTGCTTCATACAAGTTGCGAGTAAGCGATCAATGAAACCCTATGGTGAAAATCAAACTCCGGCATA